>NW_028232189.1:102500-110376 GCF_054491065.1 Syngnathus leptorhynchus | reverse complement strand
CAACGGCACTTGCGAGCGAATGTGTCCGCTCGGCGCTGGTTCCCGGGTCGGACCCGGAAGACGAAAAACGCCGGTCCTCGCCTGGAGGTCCCAGCAAAATCGGCGAAAAAACGACTAAGTGTCAACTTTCGAAAAAACGGCTAAGTGTCGACTTTCGAAAAAACGGCTAAGTGTCAACTTTCGAAAAAACGGCTAAGTGTCAACTTTCGAAAAAACGACTAAGTGCCCACGGCTCTGCGGGGCTTGTGAGTCCGCCCCGCGCCGGTTCGGCGGTCGGCCTCAAAAAGCAAAAAATCAGCCTCTCTCCCTGGAGCTCACCAAAAATTTGTCGAAATTTTTCTAAGTTCTCCTCGAGGTACCAGGGGGTGAGGTACCCGGGCTAAGGTGCAGTACCTTTTTTGGTCTTCAGGTGCGCCAGAGTACAATGAAATGGTCCCAGTAGTCAGTGTACTCATCGACTTTCCCCCCGTTTTCCAAAGCACCTCGTTTACGAGTATGGAGGAGATGGTGCTGGTCTCCCCACGGCGTCGGACACGCCGTCCTCGACAGCACAAGGTCGGATAGAAGACCTGGAAAGCGCCGTGGCACGCGCTGGAGGTGGGCACTTTGGCGAAAAAACGACTAAGTGTCAACTTTCGAAAAAACGACTAAGTGTCAACTTTCGAAAAAACGGCTAAGTGTCAACTTTCGAAAAAACGACTAAGTGTCACCTCTCTGAAAAAATGGCAAAGTGTCGCCTCTCTGAAAATTTTCTAAGTGCCCACGGCTCTGCGGGCTCGTGCATCCGAGCCGCGCCGGTTCTGCAACCGGCCTAGAATGACGAAAAATAACGGTCTCCTCCTGGAGCTCAGAGCCAATTGTGGCGAAAAAGTGGCAAAGTGCCCACGGCTCTGCGGGCTCGTGCATCCGACCCGCGCCGGTTCTGCAGCCGGCCTAGAATGACGAAAAATAACGGTCTCCTCCTGGAGCTCACAGCCAACTTGGCAAAAAGTTTCTAAGTGCCCACGGCCCTGCCGAGCTTTGGCGTCCGCCCAGCGCCGGTTCCGCAGTCGGCCTCGAATGACGAAAAATAACGGTCTCCTCCTGGAGCTCACAGCCAACTTGGCAAAAAGTTTCTAAGTGCCCACGGCCCTGCCGAGCTTTGGCGTCCGCTCAGCGCCGGTTCCGCAGTCGGCCTCGAATGACGAAAAATAACGGTCTCCTCCTGGAGCTCACAGCCAACTTGGCAAAAAGTTTCTAAGTGCCCACGGCCCTGCCGAGCTTTGGCGTCCGCCCAGCGCCGGTTCCGCAGTCGGCCTCGAATGACGAAAAATAACGGTCTCCTCCTGGAGCTCACAGCCAACTTGGCAAAAAGTTTCTAAGTGCCCACGGCCCTGCCGAGCTTTGGCGTCCGCTCAGCGCCGGTTCCGCAGTCGGCCTCGAATGACGAAAAATAACGGTCTCCTCCTGGAGCTCACAGCCAACTTGGCAAAAAGTTTCTAAGTGCCCACGGCCCTGCCGAGCTTTGGCGTCCGCCCAGCGCCGGTTCCGCAGTCGGCCTCGAATGACGAAAAATAACGGTCTCCTCCTGGAGCTCACAGCCAACTTGGCAAAAAGTTTCTAAGTGCCCACGGCCCTGCCGAGCTTTGGCGTCCGCCCAGCGCCGGTTCCGCAGTCGGCCTCGAATGACGAAAAATAACGGTCTCCTCCTGGAGCTCACAGCCAACTTGGCAAAAAGTTTCTAAGTGCCCACGGCCCTGCCGAGCTTTGGCGTCCGCTCAGCGCCGGTTCCGCAGTCGGCCTCGAATGACGAAAAATAACGGTCTCCTCCTGGAGCTCACAGCCAACTTGGCAAAAAGTTTCTAAGTGCCCACGGCCCTGCCGAGCTTTGGCGTCCGCCCAGCGCCGGTTCCGCAGTCGGCCTCGAATGACGAAAAATAACGGTCTCCTCCTGGAGCTCACAGCCAACTTGGCAAAAAGTTTCTAAGTGCCCACGGCCCTGCCGAGCTTTGGCGTCCGCTCAGCGCCGGTTCCGCAGTCGGCCTCGAATGACGAAAAATAACGGTCTCCTCCTGGAGCTCACAGCCAACTTGGCAAAAAGTTTCTAAGTGCCCACGGCCCTGCCGAGCTTTGGCGTCCGCCCAGCGCCGGTTCCGCAGTCGGCCTCGAATGACGAAAAATAACGGTCTCCTCCTGGAGCTCACAGCCAACTTGGCAAAAAGTTTCTAAGTGCCCACGGCCCTGCCGAGCTTTGGCGTCCGCTCAGCGCCGGTTCCGCAGTCGGCCTCGAATGACGAAAAATAACGGTCTCCTCCTGGAGCTCACAGCCAACTTGGCAAAAAGTTTCTAAGTGCCCACGGCCCTGCCGAGCTTTGGCGTCCGCCCAGCGCCGGTTCCGCAGTCGGCCTCGAATGACGAAAAATAACGGTCTCCTCCTGGAGCTCACAGCCAACTTGGCAAAAAGTTTCTAAGTGTCACATCTCTGAAAAAACGGCTAAGTGTCGACTTTCGAAAAAACGGCAAAGTGTCACATCTCTGAAAAAACGGCTAAGTGTCGACTTTCGAAAAAACGGCTAAGTGTCAACTTTCGAAAAAACGGCTAAGTGTCGCCTCTCTGAAAAAACGGCAAAGTGTCAACTTTCGAAAAAACGACAGAGTGTCGCCTCTCTGAAAAAACGACTAAGTGTCGACTCTGAGAAAATGGCAAAGTGCCCACGGCTCTGCGGGCTCGTGCATCCGACCCGCGCCGGTTCCCCAGCCGGCCTGAAATAAGGCAAAACCAGCCTCTCCGCCTGGAGCTCAGAGCCAACTTGGCGAATATTTTCTAAGTGCCCACGGCTCTGCGTGGCTACGGCGTCTGCCCAGCGCCGGTTCCTGGGTCGAACCCCGAGGACGAGGAATGCCGGTCTCCGCCTGGAGGTCCCAGCTTAATCGGCGAAAATTTTCTAAGTGCCCACGGCTCTGCCGGGCTCGTGCATCCGACCCGCGCCGGTTCCCCAGCCGGCCTGAAATAAGGCAAAACCAGGCTCTCCCCCTGGAGCTCAGAGCCAATTGTGGCGAAAAAACGACTAAGTGTCAACTTTCGAAAAAACGACTAAGTGTCAACTTTCCAAAAAAACGGCTAAGTGTCGACTTTCGAAAAAACGGCTAAGTGTCAACTTTCGAAAAAACGACTAAGTGTCGCCTCTGAAAAAACGACTAAGTGTCGCCTCTCTGAAAAAACGACTAAGTGCCCACGGCTCTGGGGGGCTTGTGAGTCCGCCCCGCGCCGGTTCGGCGGTCGGCCTCAAAAAGCGAAAAATCAGCCTCTCTCCCTGGAGCTCACCAAAAATTTGTCGAAATTTTTCTAAGTTCTCCTCGAGGTACCAGGGGGTGAGGTACCCGGGCTAAGGTGCAGTACCTTTTTTGGTCTTCAGGTGCGCCAGAGTACAATGAAATGGTCCCAGTAGTCAGTGTACTCATCGACTTTCCCCCCGTTTTCCAAAGCACCCCGTTTACGAGTATGGAGGAGATGGTGCTGGTCTCCCCACGGCGTCGGACACGCCGTCCTCGACAGCACAAGGTCGGATAGAAGACCTGAAAAGCGCCGTGGCACGCGCTGGAGGTGTCACTGTGGCGAAAAAGTGACTAAGTGTCAACTTTCGAAAAAACGGCTAAGTGTCAACTTTCGAAAAAACGGCTAAGTGTCAACTTTCGAAAAAACGGCTAAGTGTCAACTTTCGAAAAAACGACTAAGTGTCGCCTCTCTGAAAAAACGGCAAAGTGTCAACTTTCGAAAAAACGACTAAGTGTCAACTTTCGAAAAAACGACTAAGTGTCACCTCTCTGAAAAAATGGCAAAGTGTCAACTGCGAATGTGGTGGTGCATGGAAGGAAGTGGAGGACGGCCGGCTCCTTAAACACAGGCCGAAGAGGAGCGTCAGGGCCGGCTCCTTAAACACGGACCGAGTGTCGCCCTTAACACAGACCAAGCGGAGGACGGCCGCCTCCCTAAATACAGGCCGAACCGGAGCGCGAGGGCCGCTCCTTAAACACGGACCGAGTGTCGCCCTTAACACAGACCAAGGGGAGGACGGCCGCCTCCTTAAACACAGGCCGGAGAGGAGCGTCAGGGCCAGGCTCCTCAAACATGGACAGAGTTTCGCCCTTAACACAGACCAAGGGGAGGACGGCCGCCTCCTTAAACACAGGCCGGAGAGGAGCGTCAGGGCCAGGCTCCTCAAACATGGACCGAGTGTCGCCCTTAACACAGACCAAGGGGAGGACGGCCGCCTCCTTAAACACAGGCCGGAGAGGAGCGTCAGGGCCAGGCTCCTCAAACATGGACAGAGTGTCGCCCTTAACACAGACCAAGGGGAGGACGGCCGCCTCCTTAAACACAGGCCGGAGAGGAGCGTCAGGGCCAGGCTCCTCAAACATGGACCGAGTGTCGCCCTTAACACAGACCAAGGGGAGGACGGCCGCCTCCTTAAACACAGGCCGGAGAGGAGCGTCAGGGCCAGGCTCCTCAAACATGGACCGAGTGTCGCCCTTAACACGGACCAAGGGGAGGACGGCCGCCTCCTTAAACACAGGCCGGAGAGGAGCGTCAGGGCCAGGCTCCTCAAACATGGACCGAGTGTCGCCCTTAACACGGACCAAGGGGAGGACGGCCGCCTCCTTAAACACAGGCCGGAGAGGAGCGTCAGGGCCAGGCTCCTCAAACATGGACCGAGTGTCGCCCTTAACACAGACCAAGGGGAGGACGGCCGCCTCCTTAAACACAGGCCGGAGAGGAGCGTCAGGGCCAGGCTCCTCAAACATGGACCGAGTGTCGCCCTTAACACAGACCAAGCGGAGGACGGCCGCCTCCCTAAATACAGGCCGAACCGGAGCGCGAGTGTCGCTCCTTAAACACGGACCGAGTGGAGGACGGCCGCCTCCTTAAACACAGGCCGAACAAAATGACACAAAGTGTCAACTGCGAATGTTGTCCATCCAAGGAAGGAGCGTGATGCCCGGCCGGCTCCTTAAACACAGGCCGAGAGTCGCCCCGGACGGTCCGCCTCGCGGCGCCCGTCTGCTCGGATAAAATGACACAAAGTGTCAACTACGAATGTTGTCCATCCAAGGAAGGAGCGTGATGCCCGGCCGGCTCCTTAAACACAGGCCGAGAGTCGCCCCGGACGGTCCGCCTCGCGGCGCCCGTCTGCTCGGATAAAATGACACAAAGTGTCAACTGCGAATGTTGTCCATCCAAGGAAGGAGCGTGATGCCCGGCCGGCTCCTTAAACACAGGCCGAGAGTCGCCCCGGACGGTCCGCCTCGCGGCGCCCGCCCGCTCGGATAAAATGACACAAAGTGTCAACTACGAATGTTGTCCATCCAAGGAAGGAGCGTGATGCCCGGCCGGCTCCTTAAACACAGGCCGAGAGTCGCCCCGGACGGTCCGCCTCGCGGCGCCCGTCTGCTCGGATAAAATGACACAAAGTGTCAACTACGAATGTTGTCCATCCAAGGAAGGAGCGTGATGCCCGGCCGGCTCCTTAAACACAGGCCGAGAGTCGCCCCGGACGGTCCGCCTCGCGGCGCCCGTCTGCTCGGATAAAATGACACAAAGTGTCAACTGCGAATGTTGTCCATCCAAGGAAGGAGCGTGATGCCCGGCCGGCTCCTTAAACACAGGCCGAGAGTCGCCCCGGACGGTCCGCCTCGCGGCGCCCGCCCGCTCGGATAAAATGACACAAAGTGTCAACTACGAATGTTGTCCATCCAAGGAAGGAGCGTGATGCCCGGCCGGCTCCTTAAACACAGGCCGAGAGTCGCCCCGGACGGTCGCCTCGCGGCGCCCGTCTGCTCGGATAAAATGACACAAAGTGTCAACTACGAATGTTGTCCATCCAAGGAGGGAGCGTGATGCCCGGCCGGCTCCGAAAACACAGGCCGAGAGTCGCCCCGGACGGTCCGCCTCGCGGCGCCCGTCTGCTCGGATAAAATGACACAAAGTGTCAACTGCGAATGTTGTCCATCCAAGGAAGGAGCGTGATGCCCGGCCGGCTCCTTAAACACAGGCCGAGAGTCGCCCCGGACGGTCCGCCTCGCGGCGCCCGCCCGCTCGGATAAAATGACACAAAGTGTCAACTACGAATGTTGTCCATCCAAGGAAGGAGCGTGATGCCCGGCCGGCTCCTTAAACACAGGCCGAGAGTCGCCCCGGACGGTCGCCTCGCGGCGCCCGTCTGCTCGGATAAAATGACACAAAGTGTCAACTACGAATGTTGTCCATCCAAGGAGGGAGCGTGATGCCCGGCCGGCTCCGAAAACACAGGCCGAGAGTCGCCCCGGACGGTCCGCCTCGCGGCGCCCGTCTGCTCGGATAAAATGACACAAAGTGTCAACTGCGAATGTTGTCCATCCAAGGAAGGAGCGTGATGCCCGGCCGGCTCCTTAAACACAGGCCGAGAGTCGCCCCGGACGGTCCGCCTCGCGGCGCCCGCCCGCTCGGATAAAATGACACAAAGTGTCAACTACGAATGTTGTCCATCCAAGGAGGGAGCGTGAGGCCCGGCCGGCTCCGAAAACACAGGCCGAGAGTCGCCCCGGACGGTCCGCCTCTCGAGGCGCCCGCCCGCTCGGATAAAATGACACAAAGTGTCAACTACGAATGTTGTCCATCCAAGGAGGGAGCGTGAGGCCCGGCCGGCTCCGAAAACACAGGCCGAGAGTCGCCCCGGACGGTCCGCCTCTCGAGGCGCCCGCCCGCTCGGATAAAATGACACAAAGTGTCAACTACGAATGTTGTCCATCCAAGGAGGGAGCGTGATGCCCGGCCGGCTCCGAAAACACAGGCCGAGATTCGACCCCGGACGGGCCGTCTTCTCCCGGCGCCCGCCCGCGTACGCCCCCCATCCCCGGTCGCCCGTCTGCTCCCGGCGGGCCTCCGAGTACCCCCTCACCCAACTGACCGACTGGCACTCATGACCCGCCTTGGTAGGGCCTCCATCGGCCTCGGCTCGTCCGACGTCGGGTGGACGGTTCCTACCCACTGCGGGTCGCACTCTAGCGCCCCGGCCGCTGCGTGAGCGTGCGCTCCCCGCGCCGCCCCGCAGGCCCCGGCGCGACCGTACTGCGGCGAGACCGAGACGACCCGGTTTGGCATCCATCCCACCTAGCCACGATCCACGGAGGCCGAGCGAGCGGCTGAGTGTCGGGCGCCGCGCGTGCGAGCGTCCGCCGGCCGCGCCGGTCCTTCCGCGAATGTCGTTTCTCAAACCCTCCGGCTTGATAGCGGCGGCACCACGGGAAGCCGTCCACACACACCGTCCGACCTCTATCCGAAAAGCCTTCCCGACCAACCGCGGTCGCGGGGGGCGTCTGTCGCTCCGCATCGGGGGGGCGTATGGCTTCCGCGCTACGCGCTGCGGGCTCGGGGGGGCCGCAACGGCTGAGTCTGACTCGGCCGGGGCGCAGCTTCCCTCCCGGCAGTCAGCAATAGTGCCGATCGCGCCTGCCACCAGCCCCCTCCCCGACGGGTTCGTCGGCGCCGGCTGGCCGCCGTCCGCCTTCGTTCCCCGAGGGTTCCCAACCAGCGCCGATCCAACTCCGCATCCTGGCCGCACGCAGTGCGTGCCTCGCGCGGGTAAGTCGCCGGCGCAGCGCCGCAGCTCCCGACCCCCGCGTACGGGAATAGTTGAGGGCCTCAGCGGGCCGCACCGACCGAGTCCGACTCGGGCCGGGGCGCAGATTCCCGCTTGGGTGACCGAACGTTCTCTGCTCGGGCCGGAGGGCCGACGCCCGTCCCCCCCCGTCGTCCCCCACGGACCGCCTCCGAGGCCACTTCGCACGGCTCATCCTCGGCTCCCTACCAATGCTTAATCGATGGGGCCGCCCGGCCGGATTCGCGCCACCCTGTCCACCG
>NW_028232189.1:72500-92500 GCF_054491065.1 Syngnathus leptorhynchus | reverse complement strand
AGGGTGCTGGCTGGTGGCTCCATAGCTCCATACTTCCATACTTGCAGCCACGGAGTTGGCTAAAATTGCACTAAGTGCGAAAGCCCATTCATTTACAACGGCGTGTCCGCCAGGCGGCGACATTTCCCCGTTACCGGTGGCTGCGCGGCGGGTGAGTGACAGAGCTTATCCGAGCGGCTGGAACTCTGCGCCGGCGTGGTCGAGCGTGAGGCCTCGGCCCTTTGGCTGCCTGGTACCTAAAACACTTCCATTGATCCAGCCTCGGAGGGTGCTGGCTGGTGGCTCCATACCTCCATAGCTCCATACCTCCAGAGCTCCATAGCTCCATAGCACCAGAGCTCCATAGCTCCATAGCACCAGAGCTCCATAGCTCCATAGCACCAGAGCTCCATAGCTCCATAGCACCAGAGCTCCATAGCTCCATAGCACCAGAGCTCCATAGCTCCATAGCTCCATAGCACCAGAGCTCCATAGCACCAGAGCTCCATAGCTCCATAGCACCAGAGCTCCATAGCTCCATAGCACCAGAGCTCCATAGCTCCATAGCTCCAGGGCTCCATAGCTCCAGGGCTCCATAGCTCCATAGCTCCATAGCTCCAGGGCTCCATAGCTCCAGGGCTCCAGGGCTCCATAGCTCCAGGGCTCCAGGGCTCCATAGCTCCATACCTCCAGAGCTCCATAGCTCCATACTTCCAGAGCTCCATAGCTCCATAGCGCCATACTTCCATAGCTCCAGAGCTCCATACTTCCATAGCACCAGAGCTCCATAGCTCCAGAGCTCCATAGCTCCAGCCTGGGTGGCTGGTGGCTCCATAGCTCCATACTTCCATAGCTCCAGTCAGAGAGTTGGCGAAAATTGCACTAAGTGCGAAAGCCCATTCATTTACAACGGCGTGTCCACAAGGCGGCGACATTTCCCCGTTACCGGTGGCTGCGCGGCGGGTGAGTGACAGAGCTTATCCGAGCGGCTGGAACTCTGCGCCGGCGTGGTCGAGCGTGAGGCCTCGGCCCTTTGGCTGCCTGGTACCTAAAACACTTCCATTGATCCAGCCACGGAGGGTGCTGGCTGGTGGCTCCATAGCTCCATTGCTCCATAGCACCAGAGCTCCATAGCTCCATAGCACCAGAGCTCCATAGCTCCATAGCACCAGAGCTCCATAGCTCCATAGCACCAGAGCTCCATAGCTCCATAGCACCAGAGCTCCATAGCTCCATAGCACCAGAGCTCCATAGCTCCATAGCTCCAGGGCTCCATAGCTCCAGGGCTCCATAGCTCCATAGCTCCAGGGCTCCATAGCTCCATACCTCCAGAGCTCCATAGCTCCAGCCTGGGTGGCTGGTGGCTCCATAGCTCCATACTTCCATAGCTCCAGTCAGAGAGTTGGCGAAAATTGCACTAAGTGCGAAAGCCCATTCATTTACAACGGCGTGTCCGCCAGGCGGCGACATTTCCCCGTTACCGGTGGCTGCGTGGCGGGTGAGTGACAGAGCTTATCCGAGCGGCTGGAACTCTGCGCCGGCGTGGTCGAGCGTGAGGCCCCGGCCCTTTGGCTGCCTGGTACCTAAAACACTTCCATTGATCCAGCCACGGAGGGTGCTGGCTGGTGGCTCCATAGCTCCATAGCTCCATAGCACCAGAGCTCCATAGCTCCATAGCACCAGAGCTCCATAGCTCCATAGCACCAGAGCTCCATAGCTCCATAGCACCAGAGCTCCATAGCTCCATAGCACCAGAGCTCCATAGCTCCATAGCACCAGAGCTCCATAGCTCCATAGCACCAGAGCTCCATAGCTCCATAGCTCCAGCCTGGGTGGCTGGTGGCTCCATAGCTCCATACTTCCATAGCTCCAGTCAGAGAGTGTGCTAAAATTGCACTAAGTGCGAAAGCCCATTCATTTACAACGGCGTGTCCACAAGGCGGCGACATTTCCCCGTTACCGGTGGCTGCGCGGCGGGTGAGTGACAGAGCTTATCCGAGCGGCTGGAACTCTGCGCCGGCGTGGTCGAGCGTGAGGCCTCGGCCCTTTGGCTGCCTGGTACCTAAAACACTTCCATTGATCCAGCCACGGAGGGTGCTGGCTGGTGGCTCCATAGCTCCATAGCTCCATAGCACCAGAGCTCCATAGCTCCATAGCACCAGAGCTCCATAGCTCCATAGCACCAGAGCTCCATAGCTCCATAGCACCAGAGCTCCATAGCTCCATAGCACCAGAGCTCCATAGCTCCATAGCACCAGAGCTCCATAGCTCCATAGCACCAGAGCTCCATAGCTCCATAGCACCAGAGCTCCATAGCTCCATAGCTCCAGGGCTCCATAGCTCCAGGGCTCCATAGCACCAGAGCTCCATAGCTCCATAGCACCAGAGCTCCATAGCTCCATAGCTCCAGCCTGGGTGGCTGGTGGCTCCATAGCTCCATACTTCCATAGCTCCAGTCAGAGAGTTGGCTAAAATTGCACTAAGTGCGAAAGCCCATTCATTTACAACGGCGTGTCCACAAGGCGGCGACATTTCCCCGTTACCGGTGGCTGCGCGGCGGGTGAGTGACAGAGCTTATCCGAGCGGCTGGAACTCTGCGCCGGCGTGGTCGAGCGGCTGGCCTCGGTAGTTGAGGTACCAGGGGTGGGGCGGGGAGCTCCAGGCGGGTCTTGTGAGAGAGTGAAGCCGAGCGGCTGGAACTCTCGGCCGGCCTGGTCGAGCGGCTGGCCTCGGTAGTTGAGGTACCAGGGGCGGGCTGGGGAGCTCCAGGCGGGGCTTGTGAGAGAGTGAAGCCGAGCGGCTGGAACTCTGGGCCGGCCTGGTCGAGCGGCTGGCCTCGGTAGTTGAGGTACCAGGGGTGGGCTGGGGAGCTCCAGGCGGGGCTTGTGAGAGAGTGTAGCCGAGCGGCTGGAACTCTGGGCCGGCGTGGTTGAGCAGCATGCCCGCGGAGGTGGCTCTTCCATAGGCAGGGAGGGTGCTGGAGCTCCACACTTCCATAGGCAGGGAGGGTGCTGGAGCTCCACACTTCCATAGGCAGGGAGGGTGCTGGAGCTCCACACTTCCATAGGCAGGGAGGGTGCTGGAGCTCCACACTTCCATAGGCAGGGAGGGTGCTGGAGCTCCACACTTCCATAGGCAGGGAGGGTGCTGGAGCTCCACACTTCCATAGGCAGGGAGGGTGCTGGAGCTCCACACTTCCATAGGCAGGGAGGGTGCTGGAGCTCCACACTTCCATAGGCAGGGAGGGTGCTGGAGCTCCACACTTCCATAGGCAGGGAGGGTGCTGGAGCTCCACACTTCCATAGGCAGGGAGGGTGCTGGAGCTCCACACTTCCATAGGCAGGGAGGGTGCTGGAGCTCCACACTTCCATAGGCAGGGAGGGTGCTGGAGCTCCACACTTCCATAGGCAGGGAGGGTGCTGGAGCTCCACACTTCCATAGGCAGGGAGGGTGCTGGAGCTCCACACTTCCATAGGCAGGGAGGGTGCTGGAGCTCCACACTTCCATAGGCAGGGAGGGTGCTGGAGCTCCACACTTCCATAGGCAGGGAGGGTGCTGGAGCTCCACACTTCCATAGGCAGGGAGGGTGCTGGAGCTCCACACTTCCATAGGCAGGGAGGGTGCTGGAGCTCCACACTTCCATAGGCAGGGAGGGTGCTGGAGCTCCACACTTCCATAGGCAGGGAGGGTGCTGGAGCTCCACACTTCCATAGGCAGGGAGGGTGCTGGAGCTCCACACTTCCATAGGCAGGGAGGGTGCTGGAGCTCCACACTTCCATAGGCAGGGAGGGTGCTGGAGCTCCACACTTCCATAGGCAGGGAGGGTGCTGGAGCTCCACACTTCCATAGGCAGGGAGGGTGCTGGAGCTCCACACTTCCATAGGCAGGGAGGGTGCTGGAGCTCCACACTTCCATAGGCAGGGAGGGTGCTGGAGCTCCACACTTCCATAGGCAGGGAGGGTGCTGGAGCTCCACACTTCCATAGGCAGGGAGGGTGCTGGAGCTCCACACTTCCATAGGCAGGGAGGGTGCTGGAGCTCCACACTTCCATAGGCAGGGAGGGTGCTGGAGCTCCACACTTCCATAGGCAGGGAGGGTGCTGGAGCTCCACACTTCCATAGGCAGGGAGGGTGCTGGAGCTCCACACTTCCATAGGCAGGGAGGGTGCTGGAGCTCCACACTTCCATAGGCAGGGAGGGTGCTGGAGCTCCACACTTCCATAGGCAGGGAGGGTGCTGGAGCTCCACACTTCCATAGGCAGGGAGGGTGCTGGAGCTCCACACTTCCATAGGCAGGGAGGGTGCTGGAGCTCCACACTTCCATAGGCAGGGAGGGTGCTGGAGCTCCACACTTCCATAGGCAGGGAGGGTGCTGGAGCTCCACACTTCCATAGGCAGGGAGGGTGCTGGAGCTCCACACTTCCATAGGCAGGGAGGGTGCTGGAGCTCCACACTTCCATAGGCAGGGAGGGTGCTGGAGCTCCACACTTCCATAGGCAGGGAGGGTGCTGGAGCTCCACACTTCCATAGGCAGGGAGGGTGCTGGAGCTCCACACTTCCATAGGCAGGGAGGGTGCTGGAGCTCCACACTTCCATAGGCAGGGAGGGTGCTGGAGCTCCACACTTCCATAGGCAGGGAGGGTGCTGGAGCTCCACACTTCCATAGGCAGGGAGGGTGCTGGAGCTCCACACTTCCATAGGCAGGGAGGGTGCTGGAGCTCCACACTTCCATAGGCAGGGAGGGTGCTGGAGCTCCACACTTCCATAGGCAGGGAGGGTGCTGGAGCTCCACACTTCCATAGGCAGGGAGGGTGCTGGAGCTCCACACTTCCATAGGCAGGGAGGGTGCTGGAGCTCCACACTTCCATAGGCAGGGAGGGTGCTGGAGCTCCACACTTCCATAGGCAGGGAGGGTGCTGGAGCTCCACACTTCCATAGGCAGGGAGGGTGCTGGAGCTCCACACTTCCATAGGCAGGGAGGGTGCTGGAGCTCCACACTTCCATAGGCAGGGAGGGTGCTGGAGCTCCACACTTCCATAGGCAGGGAGGGTGCTGGAGCTCCACACTTCCATAGGCAGGGAGGGTGCTGGAGCTCCACACTTCCATAGGCAGGGAGGGTGCTGGAGCTCCACACTTCCATAGGCAGGGAGGGTGCTGGAGCTCCACACTTCCATAGGCAGGGAGGGTGCTGGAGCTCCACACTTCCATAGGCAGGGAGGGTGCTGGAGCTCCACACTTCCATAGGCAGGGAGGGTGCTGGAGCTCCACACTTCCATAGGCAGGGAGGGTGCTGGAGCTCCACACTTCCATAGGCAGGGAGGGTGCTGGAGCTCCACACTTCCATAGGCAGGGAGGGTGCTGGAGCTCCACACTTCCATAGGCAGGGAGGGTGCTGGAGCTCCACACTTCCATAGGCAGGGAGGGTGCTGGAGCTCCACACTTCCATAGGCAGGGAGGGTGCTGGAGCTCCACACTTCCATAGGCAGGGAGGGTGCTGGAGCTCCACACTTCCATAGGCAGGGAGGGTGCTGGAGCTCCACACTTCCATAGGCAGGGAGGGTGCTGGAGCTCCACACTTCCATAGGCAGGGAGGGTGCTGGAGCTCCACACTTCCATAGGCAGGGAGGGTGCTGGAGCTCCACACTTCCATAGGCAGGGAGGGTGCTGGAGCTCCACACTTCCATAGGCAGGGAGGGTGCTGGAGCTCCACACTTCCATAGGCAGGGAGGGTGCTGGAGCTCCACACTTCCATAGGCAGGGAGGGTGCTGGAGCTCCACACTTCCATAGGCAGGGAGGGTGCTGGAGCTCCACACTTCCATAGGCAGGGAGGGTGCTGGAGCTCCACACTTCCATAGGCAGGGAGGGTGCTGGAGCTCCACACTTCCATAGGCAGGGAGGGTGCTGGAGCTCCACACTTCCATAGGCAGGGAGGGTGCTGGAGCTCCACACTTCCATAGGCAGGGAGGGTGCTGGAGCTCCACACTTCCATAGGCAGGGAGGGTGCTGGAGCTCCACACTTCCATAGGCAGGGAGGGTGCTGGAGCTCCACACTTCCATAGGCAGGGAGGGTGCTGGAGCTCCACACTTCCATAGGCAGGGAGGGTGCTGGAGCTCCACACTTCCATAGGCAGGGAGGGTGCTGGAGCTCCACACTTCCATAGGCAGGGAGGGTGCTGGAGCTCCACACTTCCATAGGCAGGGAGGGTGCTGGAGCTCCACACTTCCATAGGCAGGGAGGGTGCTGGAGCTCCACACTTCCATAGGCAGGGAGGGTGCTGGAGCTCCACACTTCCATAGGCAGGGAGGGTGCTGGAGCTCCACACTTCCATAGGCAGGGAGGGTGCTGGAGCTCCACACTTCCATAGGCAGGGAGGGTGCTGGAGCTCCACACTTCCATAGGCAGGGAGGGTGCTGGAGCTCCACACTTCCATAGGCAGGGAGGGTGCTGGAGCTCCACACTTCCATAGGCAGGGAGGGTGCTGGAGCTCCACACTTCCATAGGCAGGGAGGGTGCTGGAGCTCCACACTTCCATAGGCAGGGAGGGTGCTGGAGCTCCACACTTCCATAGGCATGGGAGGGTGCTGGAGCTCCACACTTCCATAGGCAGGGAGGGTGCTGGAGCTCCACACTTCCATAGGCAGGGAGGGTGCTGGAGCTCCACACTTCCATAGGCAGGGAGGGTGCTGGAGTCCACACTTCCATAGGCAGGGAGGGTGCTGGAGCTCCACACTTCCATAGGCAGGGAGGGTGCTGGAGCTCCACACTTCCATAGGCAGGGAGGGTGCTGGAGCTCCACACTTCCATAGGCAGGGAGGGTGCTGGAGCTCCACACTTCCATAGGCAGGGAGGGTGCTGGCACATCCACACTTCCAGCCACGGAGCATGCTGGCACTTCCACCTTGCTTGCTAAGTCGGCGTGATCTTGCCCAAAAAGTCCCTCCTCACCTCCAGCTGGAAGTGGAAAAAAATCCTCCACCTGCTTGGCCGAGGTTCTGGAAGCCAGCAGCTCGCAGAATGTTGCCAAAGTTTCACTGGAAGGAAAAGAAAAGAGAAGACCGAGTGCGCATTTCACCTACCGCCGAATGTCCACAAGAGGGAAGTGTCACTCCGTCGCAGAATCTGCGCCGACGCACTCGGCACCCTTCGAATTTATGGTGCCGGTGCGGGTGTTCTGGGTGCAAAAAGGCCGCCCAAGTGGTAGAAAAAAATCAGACTCCGTCTCTTAGGTCGAAATTAATGCCAAGTTTTGAAATGCGCTGGCAGGGGTGGACCAGGGCCCGTTAGAAGTGCTTAGCCGAGGTCCTGGAAGCCTAACCCGGCGTGATCTTGTGCAAAAAGCCGCTGCTGAGCTCCAGCTGGAAGTGTAAAAAGAACCGGGCTGGATCAAAAAAAGAACCGGGCGGCCCGTTAAAATTGCTTAGCCGAGGTCCTGGAACCCTAACCCGGCGTGATCTTGTGCAAAAAGCCGCTGCTGAGCTCCAGCTGGAAGTGTAAAAAGAACCGGGCTGGTTCAAAAAAAGAACCGGGCGACCCGTTAGAAGTGCTTAGCCGAGGTCCTGGAAGCCTAACCCGGCGTGATCTTGTGCAAAAAGCCGCTGCTGAGCTCCAGCTGGAAGTGGAAAAAGAACCGGGCTGGATCAAAAAAGAACCGGGCGACCCGTTAAAATTGCTTAGCCGAGGTCCTGGAAGCCTAACCCGGCGTGATCTTGTGCAAAAAGCCGCTCCCGAGCTCCAGCTGGAAGTGTAAAAAGAACCGGGCTGGATAAAAAAAAGAACCGGGCTGGATCAAAAAAGAACCGGGCGACCCGTTAAAATTGCTTAGCCGAGGTCCTGGAAGCCTAACACGGCGTGATCTTGTGCAAAAAGCCGCTCCCGAGCTCCAGCTGGAAGTGTAAAAAGAACCGGGCTGGATCAAAAAAAGAACCGGGCTGGTTCAAAAAAGAACCGGGCGACCCGTTAAAATTGCTTAGCCGAGGTCCTGGAAGCCTTACACGGCGTGTTCTTGTGCAAAAAGCCGCTCCCGAGCTCCAGCTGGAAGTGTAAAAAGAACCGGGCTGGATAAAAAAAAGAACCGGGCTGGTTCAAAAAAGAACCGGGCGACCCGTTAAAATTGCTTAGCCGAGGTCCTGGAAGCCTAACACGGCGTGTTCTTGTGCAAAAAGCCGCTCCCGAGCTCCAGCTGGAAGTGTAAAAAGAACCGGGCTGGATAAAAAAAAGAACCGGGCTGGATCAAAAAAGAACCGGGCGACCCGTTAAAATTGCTTAGCCGAGGTCCTGGAAGCCTAACACGGCGTGATCTTGTGCAAAAAGCCGCTCCCGAGCTCCAGCTGGAAGTGTAAAAAGAACCGGGCTGGATAAAAAAAAGAACCGGGCTGGATCAAAAAAGAACCGGGCGACCCGTTAAAATTGCTTAGCCGAGGTCCTGGAAGCCTAACACGGCGTGATCTTGTGCAAAAAGCCGCTCCCGAGCTCCAGCTGGAAGTGTAAAAAGAACCGGGCTGGATAAAAAAAAGAACCGGGCTGGATCAAAAAAGAACCGGGCGACCCGTTAAAATTGCTTAGCCGAGGTCCTGGAAGCCTAACACGGCGTGATCTTGTGCAAAAAGCCGCTCCCGAGCTCCAGCTGGAAGTGTAAAAAGAACCGGGCTGGATAAAAAAAAGAACCGGGCTGGATCAAAAAAGAACCGGGCGACCCGTTAAAGTTGCTTAGCCGAGGTCCTGGAAGCCTAACACGGCGTGATCTTGTGCAAAAAGCCGCTCCCGAGCTCCAGCTGGAAGTGTAAAAAGAACCGGGCTGGATAAAAAAAAGAACCGGGCTGGATCAAAAAAGAACCGGGCGACCCGTTAAAATTGCTTAGCCGAGGTCCTGGAAGCCTAACACGGCGTGTTCTTGTGCAAAAAGCCGCTCCCGAGCTCCAGCTGGAAGTGTAAAAAGAACCAGGCTGGATAAAAAAAGAACCGGGCTGGATCAAAAAAGAACCGGGCGACCCGTTAAAATTGCTTAGCCGAGGTCCTGGAAGCCTAACACGGCGTGATCTTGTGCAAAAAGCCGCTCCCGAGCTCCAGCTGGAAGTGTAAAAAGAACCGGGCTGGATAAAAAAAAGAACCGGGCTGGATCAAAAAAGAACCGGGCGACCCGTTAAAATTGCTTAGCCGAGGTCCTGGAAGCCTAACACGGCGTGATCTTGTGCAAAAAGCCGCTCCCGAGCTCCAGCTGGAAGTGTAAAAAGAACCGGGCTGGATAAAAAAAAGAACCGGGCTGGATCAAAAAAGAACCGGGCGACCCGTTAAAGTTGCTTAGCCGAGGTCCTGGAAGCCTAACACGGCGTGATCTTGTGCAAAAAGCCGCTCCCGAGCTCCAGCTGGAAGTGTAAAAAGAACCGGGCTGGATAAAAAAAAGAACCGGGCTGGATCAAAAAAGAACCGGGCGACCCGTTAAAATTGCTTAGCCGAGGTCCTGGAAGCCTAACACGGCGTGTTCTTGTGCAAAAAGCCGCTCCCGAGCTCCAGCTGGAAGTGTAAAAAGAACCGGGCTGGATAAAAAAAAGAACCGGGCTGGATCAAAAAAGAACCGGGCGACCCGTTAAAATTGCTTAGCCGAGGTCCTGGAAGCCTAACACGGCGTGTTCTTGTGCAAAAAGCCGCTCCCGAGCTCCAGCTGGAAGTGTAAAAAGAACCGGGCTGGATAAAAAAAAGAACCGGGCTGGATCAAAAAAGAACCGGGCGACCCGTTAAAGTTGCTTAGCCGAGGTCCTGGAAGCCTAACACGGCGTGTTCTTGTGCAAAAAGCCGCTCCCGAGCTCCAGCTGGAAGTGTAAAAAGAACCAGGCTGGATAAAAAAAGAACCGGGCTGGATCAAAAAAGAACCGGGCGACCCGTTAAAATTGCTTAGCCGAGGTCCTGGAAGCCTAACACGGCGTGATCTTGTGCAAAAAGCCGCTCCCGAGCTCCAGCTGGAAGTGTAAAAAGAACCGGGCTGGATAAAAAAAAGAACCGGGCTGGATCAAAAAAGAACCGGGCGACCCGTTAAAGTTGCTTAGCCGAGGTCCTGGAAGCCTAACACGGCGTGATCTTGTGCAAAAAGCCGCTCCCGAGCTCCAGCTGGAAGTGTAAAAAGAACCGGGCTGGATAAAAAAAAGAACCGGGCTGGATCAAAAAAGAACCGGGCGACCCGTTAAAATTGCTTAGCCGAGGTCCTGGAAGCCTAACACGGCGTGTTCTTGTGCAAAAAGCCGCTCCCGAGCTCCAGCTGGAAGTGTAAAAAGAACCGGGCTGGATAAAAAAAAGAACCGGGCTGGATCAAAAAAGAACCGGGCGACCCGTTAAAATTGCTTAGCCGAGGTCCTGGAAGCCTAACACGGCGTGTTCTTGTGCAAAAAGCCGCTCCCGAGCTCCAGCTGGAAGTGTAAAAAGAACCGGGCTGGATAAAAAAAAGAACCGGGCTGGATCAAAAAAGAACCGGGCGACCCGTTAAAGTTGCTTAGCCGAGGTCCTGGAAGCCTAACACGGCGTGTTCTTGTGCAAAAAGCCGCTCCCGAGCTCCAGCTGGAAGTGTAAAAAGAACCAGGCTGGATAAAAAAAGAACCGGGCTGGATCAAAAAAGAACCGGGCGACCCGTTAAAATTGCTTAGCCGAGGTCCTGGAAGCCTAACACGGCGTGATCTTGTGCAAAAAGCCGCTCCCGAGCTCCAGCTGGAAGTGTAAAAAGAACCGGGCTGGATAAAAAAAAGAACCGGGCTGGATCAAAAAAGAACCGGGCGACCCGTTAAAATTGCTTAGCCGAGGTCCTGGAAGCCTAACACGGCGTGATCTTGTGCAAAAAGCCGCTCCCGAGCTCCAGCTGGAAGTGTAAAAAGAACCGGGCTGGATAAAAAAAAGAACCGGGCTGGATCAAAAAAGAACCGGGCGACCCGTTAAAATTGCTTAGCCGAGGTCCTGGAAGCCTAACACGGCGTGTTCTTGTGCAAAAAGCCGCTCCCGAGCTCCAGCTGGAAGTGTAAAAAGAACCGGGCTGGATAAAAAAAAGAACCGGGCTGGATCAAAAAAGAACCGGGCGACCCGTTAAAATTGCTTAGCCGAGGTCCTGGAAGCCTAACACGGCGTGTTCTTGTGCAAAAAGCCGCTCCCGAGCTCCAGCTGGAAGTGTAAAAAGAACCGGGCTGGATAAAAAAAAGAACCGGGCTGGATCACAAAAGAACCGGGCGACCCGTTAAAATTGCTTAGCCGAGGTCCTGGAAGCCTAACACGGCGTGATCTTGTGCAAAAAGCCGCTCCCGAGCTCCAGCTGGAAGTGTAAAAAGAACCGGGCTGGATAAAAAAAAGAACCGGGCTGGATCAAAAAAGAACCGGGCGACCCGTTAAAATTGCTTAGCCGAGGTCCTGGAAGCCTAACACGGCGTGTTCTTGTGCAAAAAGCCGCTCCCGAGCTCCAGCTGGAAGTGTAAAAAGAACCGGGCTGGATAAAAAAAAGAACCGGGCTGGATCAAAAAAGAACCGGGCGACCCGTTAAAGTTGCTTAGCCGAGGTCCTGGAAGCCTAACACGGCGTGTTCTTGTGCAAAAAGCCGCTCCCGAGCTCCAGCTGGAAGTGTAAAAAGAACCAGGCTGGATAAAAAAAGAACCGGGCTGGATCAAAAAAGAACCGGGCGACCCGTTAAAATTGCTTAGCCGAGGTCCTGGAAGCCTAACACGGCGTGATCTTGTGCAAAAAGCCGCTCCCGAGCTCCAGCTGGAAGTGTAAAAAGAACCGGGCTGGATAAAAAAAAGAACCGGGCTGGATCAAAAAAGAACCGGGCGACCCGTTAAAATTGCTTAGCCGAGGTCCTGGAAGCCTAACACGGCGTGATCTTGTGCAAAAAGCCGCTCCCGAGCTCCAGCTGGAAGTGTAAAAAGAACCGGGCTGGATAAAAAAAAGAACCGGGCTGGATCAAAAAAGAACCGGGCGACCCGTTAAAATTGCTTAGCCGAGGTCCTGGAAGCCTAACACGGCGTGATCTTGCCCGAAATTCGGCCTCTATACTTCCATTTTAGGTACCAGGCGCTCATAGTGTGTTGGTCCCACTAGTCAGTGTACTGGTCCCACTCGCTAGTGTACTGGTCCCCCTAGTCAGTGTACTCATCCAGTTACCCCCCGTTTTCCAAAACACCATCGGCACGTATAAGGGGGGGACTCCTGAGAGAGATGAGGTATATGGCAGCGCAACACCAATCCGCTCCGCGCTGGTTCCCATGTCGGCTACGGATGAATAAAACCAGCCTGTCCCCCCTGGAGCTCACGAGACACGGAATTTTTTCTAAGTGCCAACGGCTCTTCCGAGCAAACGTGTCCGCTCCGGCTGGTTCCCCCGTCGGCCTCGAATGACGAAAAATGCCGGTCTCCGCCCGGAGCTCATGACAAACGAAAAATTTTCTAAGTGCCAACGGCACTAGCGAGCGAATGTGTCCGCTCGGCGCTGGTTCCCGGGTCGAACCCGGAAGACGAAAAACGCCGGTCTCCGCCCGGAGCTCATGACAAACGAAAAATTTTCTAAGTGCCAACGGCACTAGCGAGCGAATGTGTCCGCTCGGCGCTGGTTCCCGGGTCGAACCCGGAAGACGAAAAACGCCGGTCCTCGCCCGGAGCTCATGACAAACGAAAAATTTTCTAAGTGCCAACGGCACTAGCGAGCGAATGTGTCCGCTCGGCGCTGGTTCCCGGGTCGAACCCGGAAGACGAAAAACGCCGGTCCTCGCCCGGAGCTCATGACAAACGAAAAATTTTCTAAGTGCCAACGGCACTAGCGAGCGAATGTGTCCGCTCGGCGCTGGTTCCCGGGTCGAACCCGGAAGACGGAAAACGCCGGTCTCCGCCCGGAGCTCATGACAAACGAAAAATTTTCTAAGTGCCAACGGCACTAGCGAGCGAATGTGTCCGCTCGGCGCTGGTTCCCGGGTCGAACCCGGAAGACGAAAAACGCCGGTCTCCGCCCGGAGCTCATGACAAACGAAAAATTTTCTAAGTGCCAACGGCACTAGCGAGCGAATGTGTCCGCTCGGCGCTGGTTCCCGGGTCGAACCCGGAAGACGAAAAACGCCGGTCCTCGCCCGGAGCTCATGACAAACGAAAAATTTTCTAAGTGCCAACGGCACTAGCGAGCGAATGTGTCCGCTCGGCGCTGGTTCCCGGGTCGAACCCGGAAGACGAAAAACGCCGGTCCTCGCCCGGAGCTCATGACAAACGAAAAATTTTCTAAGTGCCAACGGCACTAGCGAGCGAATGTGTCCGCTCGGCGCTGGTTCCCGGGTCGAACCCGGAAGACGGAAAACGCCGGTCTCCGCCCGGAGCTCATGACAAACGAAAAATTTTCTAAGTGCCAACGGCACTAGCGAGCGAATGTGTCCGCTCGGCGCTGGTTCCCGGGTCGAACCCGGAAGACGAAAAACGCCGGTCTCCGCCCGGAGCTCATGACAAACGAAAAATTTTCTAAGTGCCAACGGCACTAGCGAGCGAATGTGTCCGCTCGGCGCTGGTTCCCGGGTCGAACCCGGAAGACGAAAAACGCCGCTCTCCGCCCGGAGCTCATGACAAACGAAAAATTTTCTAAGTGCCAACGGCACTAGCGAGCGAATGTGTCCGCTCGGCGCTGGTTCCCGGGTCGAACCCGGAAGACGAAAAACGCCGGTCTCCGCCCGGAGCTCATGACAAACGAAAAATTTTCTAAGTGCCAACGGCACTAGCGAGCGAATGTGTCCGCTCGGCGCTGGTTCCCGGGTCGAACCCGGAAGACGAAAAACGCCGGTCTCCGCCCGGAGCTCATGACAAACGAAAAATTTTCTAAGTGCCAACGGCACTAGCGAGCGAATGTGTCCGCTCGGCGCTGGTTCCCGGGTCGAACCCGGAAGACGAAAAACGCCGGTCCTCGCCCGGAGCTCATGACAAACGAAAAATTTTCTAAGTGCCAACGGCACTAGCGAGCGAATGTGTCCGCTCGGCGCTGGTTCCCGGGTCGGACCCGGAAGACGAAAAACGCCGGTCCTCGCCTGGAGGTCCCAGCAAAATCGGCGAAAAAACGACTAAGTGTCAACTTTCGAAAAAACGGCTAAGTGTCGACTTTCGAAAAAACGGCTAAGTGTCAACTTTCGAAAAAACGGCTAAGTGTCAACTTTCGAAAAAACGACTAAGTGCCCACGGCTCTGCGGGGCTTGTGAGTCCGCCCCGCGCCGGTTCGGCGGTCGGCCTCAAAAAGCAAAAAATCAGCCTCTCTCCCTGGAGCTCACCAAAAATTTGTCGAAATTTTTCTAAGTTCTCCTCGAGGTACCAGGGGGTGAGGTACCCGGGCTAAGGTGCAGTACCTTTTTTGGTCTTCAGGTGCGCCAGAGTACAATGAAATGGTCCCAGTAGTCAGTGTACTCATCGACTTTCCCCCCGTTTTCCAAAGCACCTCGTTTACGAGTATGGAGGAGATGGTGCTGGTCTCCCCACGGCGTCGGACACGCCGTCCTCGACAGCACAAGGTCGGATAGAAGACCTGGAAAGCGCCGTGGCACGCGCTGGAGGTGGGCACTTTGGCGAAAAAACGACTAAGTGTCAACTTTCGAAAAAACGACTAAGTGTCAACTTTCGAAAAAACGGCTAAGTGTCAACTTTCGAAAAAACGACTAAGTGTCACCTCTCTGAAAAAATGGCAAAGTGTCGCCTCTCTGAAAATTTTCTAAGTGCCCACGGCTCTGCGGGCTCGTGCATCCGAGCCGCGCCGGTTCTGCAACCGGCCTAGAATGACGAAAAATAACGGTCTCCTCCTGGAGCTCACAGCCAATTGTGGCGAAAAAGTGGCAAAGTGCCCACGGCTCTGCGGGCTCGTGCATCCGACCCGCGCCGGTTCTGCAGCCGGCCTAGAATGACGAAAAATAACGGTCTCCTCCTGGAGCTCACAGCCAACTTGGCAAAAAGTTTCTAAGTGCCCACGGCCCTGCCGAGCTTTGGCGTCCGCCCAGCGCCGGTTCCGCAGTCGGCCTCCAATGACGAAAAATAACGGTCTCCTCCTGGAGCTCACAGCCAACTTGGCAAAAAGTTTCTAAGTGCCCACGGCCCTGCCGAGCTTTGGCGTCCGCCCAGCGCCGGTTCCGCAGTCGGCCTCGAATGACGAAAAATAACGGTCTCCTCCTGGAGCTCACAGCCAACTTGGCAAAAAGTTTCTAAGTGCCCACGGCCCTGCCGAGCTTTGGCGTCCGCCCAGCGCCGGTTCCGCAGTCGGCCTCGAATGACGAAAAATAACGGTCTCCTCCTGGAGCTCACAGCCAACTTGGCAAAAAGTTTCTAAGTGCCCACGGCCCTGCCGAGCTTTGGCGTCCGCCCAGCGCCGGTTCCGCAGTCGGCCTCGAATGACGAAAAATAACGGTCTCCTCCTGGAGCTCACAGCCAACTTGGCAAAAAGTTTCTAAGTGCCCACGGCCCTGCCGAGCTTTGGCGTCCGCCCAGCGCCGGTTCCGCAGTCGGCCTCGAATGACGAAAAATAACGGTCTCCTCCTGGAGCTCACAGCCAACTTGGCAAAAAGTTTCTAAGTGCCCACGGCCCTGCCGAGCTTTGGCGTCCGCCCAGCGCCGGTTCCGCAGTCGGCCTCGAATGACGAAAAATAACGGTCTCCTCCTGGAGCTCACAGCCAACTTGGCAAAAAGTTTCTAAGTGCCCACGGCCCTGCCGAGCTTTGGCGTCCGCTCAGCGCCGGTTCCGCAGTCGGCCTCGAATGACGAAAAATAACGGTCTCCTCCTGGAGCTCACAGCCAACTTGGCAAAAAGTTTCTAAGTGCCCACGGCCCTGCCGAGCTTTGGCGTCCGCCCAGCGCCGGTTCCGCAGTCGGCCTCGAATGACGAAAAATAACGGTCTCCTCCTGGAGCTCACAGCCAACTTGGCAAAAAGTTTCTAAGTGCCCACGGCCCTGCCGAGCTTTGGCGTCCGCTCAGCGCCGGTTCCGCAGTCGGCCTCGAATGACGAAAAATAACGGTCTCCTCCTGGAGCTCACAGCCAACTTGGCAAAAAGTTTCTAAGTGCCCACGGCCCTGCCGAGCTTTGGCGTCCGCCCAGCGCCGGTTCCGCAGTCGGCCTCGAATGACGAAAAATAACGGTCTCCTCCTGGAGCTCACAGCCAACTTGGCAAAAAGTTTCTAAGTGCCCACGGCCCTGCCGAGCTTTGGCGTCCGCCCAGCGCCGGTTCCGCAGTCGGCCTCGAATGACGAAAAATAACGGTCTCCTCCTGGAGCTCACAGCCAACTTGGCAAAAAGTTTCTAAGTGCCCACGGCCCTGCCGAGCTTTGGCGTCCGCTCAGCGCCGGTTCCGCAGTCGGCCTCGAATGACGAAAAATAACGGTCTCCTCCTGGAGCTCACAGCCAACTTGGCAAAAAGTTTCTAAGTGCCCACGGCCCTGCCGAGCTTTGGCGTCCGCCCAGCGCCGGTTCCGCAGTCGGCCTCGAATGACGAAAAATAACGGTCTCCTCCTGGAGCTCACAGCCAACTTGGCAAAAAGTTTCTAAGTGTCACATCTCTGAAAAAACGGCTAAGTGTCGACTTTCGAAAAAACGGCAAAGTGTCACATCTCTGAAAAAACGGCTAAGTGTCGACTTTCGAAAAAACGGCTAAGTGTCAACTTTCGAAAAAACGGCTAAGTGTCGCCTCTCTGAAAAAACGGCAAAGTGTCAACTTTCGAAAAAACGACAGAGTGTCGCCTCTCTGAAAAAACGACTAAGTGTCGACTCTGAGAAAATGGCAAAGTGCCCACGGCTCTGCGGGCTCGTGCATCCGACCCGCGCCGGTTCCCCAGCCGGCCTGAAATAAGGCAAAACCAGCCTCTCCGCCTGGAGCTCAGAGCCAACTTGGCGAATATTTTCTAAGTGCCCACGGCTCTGCGTGGCTACGGCGTCTGCCCAGCGCCGGTTCCTGGGTCGAACCCCGAGGACGAGGAATGCCGGTCTCCGCCTGGAGGTCCCAGCTTAATCGGCGAAAATTTTCTAAGTGCCCACGGCTCTGCCGGGCTCGTGCATCCGACCCGCGCCGGTTCCCCAGCCGGCCTGAAATAAGGCAAAACCAGGCTCTCCCCCTGGAGCTCAGAGCCAATTGTGGCGAAAAAACGACTAAGTGTCAACTTTCGAAAAAACGACTAAGTGTCAACTTTCCAAAAAAACGGCTAAGTGTCGACTTTCGAAAAAACGGCTAAGTGTCAACTTTCGAAAAAACGACTAAGTGTCGCCTCTGAAAAAACGACTAAGTGTCGCCTCTCTGAAAAAACGACTAAGTGCCCACGGCTCTGCGGGGCTTGTGAGTCCGCCCCGCGCCGGTTCGGCGGTCGGCCTCAAAAAGCGAAAAATCAGCCTCTCTCCCTGGAGCTCACCAAAAATTTGTCGAAATTTTTCTAAGTTCTCCTCGAGGTACCAGGGGGTGAGGTACCCGGGCTAAGGTGCAGTACCTTTTTTGGTCTTCAGGTGCGCCAGAGTACAATGAAATGGTCCCAGTAGTCAGTGTACTCATCGACTTTCCCCCCGTTTTCCAAAGCACCCCGTTTACGAGTATGGAGGAGATGGTGCTGGTCTCCCCACGGCGTCGGACACGCCGTCCTCGACAGCACAAGGTCGGATAGAAGACCTGAAAAGCGCCGTGGCACGCGCTGGAGGTGTCACTGTGGCGAAAAAGTGACTAAGTGTCAACTTTCGAAAAAACGGCTAAGTGTCAACTTTCGAAAAAACGGCTAAGTGTCAACTTTCGAAAAAACGGCTAAGTGTCAACTTTCGAAAAAACGACTAAGTGTCGCCTCTCTGAAAAAACGGCAAAGTGTCAACTTTCGAAAAAACGACTAAGTGTCAACTTTCGAAAAAACGACTAAGTGTCACCTCTCTGAAAAAATGGCAAAGTGTCAACTGCGAATGTGGTGGTGCATGGAAGGAAGTGGAGGACGGCCGCCTCCTTAAACACAGGCCGAAGAGGAGCGTCAGGGCCGGCTCCTTAAACACGGACCGAGTGTCGCCCTTAACACAGACCAAGCGGAGGACGGCCGCCTCCCTAAATACAGGCCGAACCGGAGCGCGAGGGCCGCTCCTTAAACACGGACCGAGTGTCGCCCTTAACACAGACCAAGGGGAGGACGGCCGCCTCCTTAAACACAGGCCGGAGAGGAGCGTCAGGGCCAGGCTCCTCAAACATGGACCGAGTGTCGCCCTTAACACAGACCAAGGGGAGGACGGCCGCCTCCTTAAACACAGGCCGGAGAGGAGCGTCAGGGCCAGGCTCCTCAAACATGGACCGAGTGTCGCCCTTAACACAGACCAAGGGGAGGACGGCCGCCTCCTTAAACACAGGCCGGAGAGGAGCGTCAGGGCCAGGCTCCTCAAACATGGACCGAGTGTCGCCCTTAACACAGACCAAGGGGAGGACGGCCGCCTCCCTAAATACAGGCCGAACCGGAGCGCGAGTGTCGCTCCTTAAACACGGACCGAGTGGAGGACGGCCGCCTCCTTAAACACAGGCCGAACAAAATGACACAAAGTGTCAACTGCGAATGTTGTCCATCCAAGGAAGGAGCGTGATGCCCGGCCGGCTCCTTAAACACAGGCCGAGAGTCGCCCCGGACGGTCCGCCTCGCGGCGCCCGTCTGCTCGGATAAAATGACACAAAGTGTCAACTACGAATGTTGTCCATCCAAGGAGGGAGCGTGATGCCCGGCCGGCTCCGAAAACACAGGCCGAGAGTCGCCCCGGACGGTCCGCCTCGCGGCGCCCGTCTGCTCGGATAAAATGACACAAAGTGTCAACTGCGAATGTTGTCCATCCAAGGAAGGAGCGTGATGCCCGGCCGGCTCCTTAAACACAGGCCGAGAGTCGCCCCGGACGGTCCGCCTCGCGGCGCCCGTCTGCTCGGATAAAATGACACAAAGTGTCAACTACGAATGTTGTCCATCCAAGGAGGGAGCGTGATGCCCGGCCGGCTCCGAAAACACAGGCCGAGAGTCGCCCCGGACGGTCCGCCTCGCGGCGCCCGTCTGCTCGGATAAAATGACACAAAGTGTCAACTGCGAATGTTGTCCATCCAAGGAAGGAGCGTGATGCCCGGCCGGCTCCTTAAACACAGGCCGAGAGTCGCCCCGGACGGTCCGCCTCGCGGCGCCCGCCCGCTCGGATAAAATGACACAAAGTGTCAACTACGAATGTTGTCCATCCAAGGAAGGAGCGTGATGCCCGGCCGGCTCCTTAAACACAGGCCGAGAGTCGCCCCGGACGGTCGCCTCGCGGCGCCCGTCTGCTCGGATAAAATGACACAAAGTGTCAACTACGAATGTTGTCCATCCAAGGAGGGAGCGTGATGCCCGGCCGGCTCCGAAAACACAGGCCGAGAGTCGCCCCGGACGGTCCGCCTCGCGGCGCCCGTCTGCTCGGATAAAATGACACAAAGTGTCAACTGCGAATGTTGTCCATCCAAGGAAGGAGCGTGATGCCCGGCCGGCTCCTTAAACACAGGCCGAGAGTCGCCCCGGACGGTCCGCCTCGCGGCGCCCGCCCGCTCGGATAAAATGACACAAAGTGTCAACTACGAATGTTGTCCATCCAAGGAGGGAGCGTGAGGCCCGGCCGGCTCCGAAAACACAGGCCGAGAGTCGCCCCGGACGGTCCGCCTCTCGAGGCGCCCGCCCGCTCGGATAAAATGACACAAAGTGTCAACTACGAATGTTGTCCATCCAAGGAGGGAGCGTGATGCCCGGCCGGCTCCGAAAACACAGGCCGAGAGTCGCCCCGGACGGTCCGCCTCGCGGCGCCCGTCTGCTCGGATAAAATGACACAAAGTGTCAACTACGAATGTTGTCCATCCAAGGAGGGAGCGTGAGGCCCGGCCGGCTCCGAAAACACAGGCCGAGAGTCGCCCCGGACGGTCCGCCTCTCGAGGCGCCCGCCCGCTCGGATAAAATGACACAAAGTGTCAACTACGAATGTTGTCCATCCAAGGAGGGAGCGTGATGCCCGGCCGGCTCCGAAAACACAGGCCGAGAGTCGCCCCGGACGGT
>NW_028232189.1:42500-60000 GCF_054491065.1 Syngnathus leptorhynchus | reverse complement strand
AGAGCTTATCCGAGCGGCTGGAACTCTGCGCCGGCGTGGTCGAGCGTGAGGCCTCGGCCCTTTGGCTGCCTGGTACCTAAAACACTTCCATTGATCCAGCCTCGGAGGGTGCTGGCTGGTGGCTCCATACCTCCATAGCTCCATACCTCCAGAGCTCCATAGCTCCATAGCACCAGAGCTCCATAGCTCCATAGCACCAGAGCTCCATAGCTCCATAGCACCAGAGCTCCATAGCTCCATAGCACCAGAGCTCCATAGCTCCATAGCACCAGAGCTCCATAGCTCCATAGCTCCATAGCACCAGAGCTCCATAGCACCAGAGCTCCATAGCTCCATAGCACCAGAGCTCCATAGCTCCATAGCACCAGAGCTCCATAGCTCCATAGCTCCAGGGCTCCATAGCTCCAGGGCTCCATAGCTCCATAGCTCCATAGCTCCAGGGCTCCATAGCTCCAGGGCTCCAGGGCTCCATAGCTCCAGGGCTCCAGGGCTCCATAGCTCCATACCTCCAGAGCTCCATAGCTCCATAGCGCCATACTTCCATAGCTCCAGAGCTCCATACTTCCATAGCACCAGAGCTCCATAGCTCCAGAGCTCCATAGCTCCAGCCTGGGTGGCTGGTGGCTCCATAGCTCCATACTTCCATAGCTCCAGTCAGAGAGTTGGCGAAAATTGCACTAAGTGCGAAAGCCCATTCATTTACAACGGCGTGTCCGCCAGGCGGCGACATTTCCCCGTTACCGGTGGCTGCGTGGCGGGTGAGTGACAGAGCTTATCCGAGCGGCTGGAACTCTGCGCCGGCGTGGTCGAGCGTGAGGCCCCGGCCCTTTGGCTGCCTGGTACCTAAAACACTTCCATTGATCCAGCCACGGAGGGTGCTGGCTGGTGGCTCCATAGCTCCATAGCTCCATAGCACCAGAGCTCCATAGCTCCATAGCACCAGAGCTCCATAGCTCCATAGCACCAGAGCTCCATAGCTCCATAGCACCAGAGCTCCATAGCTCCATAGCACCAGAGCTCCATAGCTCCATAGCACCAGAGCTCCATAGCTCCATAGCACCAGAGCTCCATAGCTCCATAGCACCAGAGCTCCATAGCTCCATAGCTCCAGGGCTCCATAGCTCCAGGGCTCCATAGCTCCATAGCTCCATAGCACCAGAGCTCCATAGCTCCATAGCTCCAGCCTGGGTGGCTGGTGGCTCCATAGCTCCATACTTCCATAGCTCCAGTCAGAGAGTTGGCTAAAATTGCACTAAGTGCGAAAGCCCATTCATTTACAACGGCGTGTCCACAAGGCGGCGACATTTCCCCGTTACCGGTGGCTGCGCGGCGGGTGAGTGACAGAGCTTATCCGAGCGGCTGGAACTCTGCGCCGGCGTGGTCGAGCGTGAGGCCTCGGCCCTTTGGCTGCCTGGTACCTAAAACACTTCCATTGATCCAGCCACGGAGGGTGCTGGCTGGTGGCTCCATAGCTCCATACCTCCAGAGCTCCAGAGCTCCATAGCACCAGAGCTCCATAGCTCCATAGCACCAGAGCTCCATAGCACCAGAGCTCCATAGCTCCATAGCACCAGAGCTCCATAGCTCCATAGCACCAGAGCTCCATAGCTCCATAGCACCAGAGCTCCATAGCTCCATAGCACCAGAGCTCCATAGCTCCATAGCTCCATAGCACCAGAGCTCCATAGCTCCATAGCACCAGAGCTCCATAGCTCCATAGCACCAGAGCTCCATAGCTCCATAGCACCAGAGCTCCATAGCTCCATAGCACCAGAGCTCCATAGCTCCATAGCACCAGAGCTCCATAGCTCCATAGCACCAGAGCTCCATAGCTCCATAGCACCAGAGCTCCATAGCTCCATAGCACCAGAGCTCCATAGCTCCATAGCTCCAGGGCTCCATAGCTCCATAGCTCCAGGGCTCCATAGCTCCAGGGCTCCAGGGCTCCATAGCTCCAGGGCTCCATAGCTCCAGGGCTCCAGGGCTCCATAGCTCCATACCTCCAGAGCTCCATACCTCCAGAGCTCCAGAGCTCCATAGCACCAGAGCTCCATGGCTTCAGAGCTCCATAGCACCATAGCTCCATACCTCCAGAGCTCCAGGGCTCCATAGCTCCATAGCTCCATAGCTCCATAGCTCCATACCTCCAGAGCTCCATAGCACCAGAGCTCCATGGCTCCATAGCTCCAGCCTGGGTGGCTGGTGGCTCCATAGCTCCATACTTCCATAGCTCCAGTCAGAGAGTTGGCGAAAATTGCACTAAGTGCGAAAGCCCATTCATTTACAACGGCGTGTCCGCCAGGCGGCGACATTTCCCCGTTACCGGTGGCTGCGCGGCGGGTGAGTGACAGAGCTTATCCGAGCGGCTGGAACTCTGCGCCGGCGTGGTCGAGCGGCTGGCCTCGGTAGTTGAGGTACCAGGGGTGGGGCAGGGAGCTCCAGGCGGGTCTTGTGAGAGAGTGAAGCCGAGCGGCTGGAACTCTCGGCCGGCCTGGTCGAGCGGCTGGCCTCGGTAGTTGAGGTACCAGGGGCGGGCTGGGGAGCTCCAGGCGGGGCTTGTGAGAGAGTGAAGCCGAGCGGCTGGAACTCTGGGCCGGCCTGGTCGAGCGGCTGGCCTCGGTAGTTGAGGTACCAGGGGTGGGCTGGGGAGCTCCAGGCGGGGCTTGTGAGAGAGTGTAGCCGAGCGGCTGGAACTCTGGGCCGGCGTGGTTGAGCAGCATGCCCGCGGAGGTTGCTCTTCCATAGGCAGGGAGGGTGCTGGAGCTCCACACTTCCATAGGCAGGGAGGGTGCTGGAGCTCCACACTTCCATAGGCAGGGAGGGTGCTGGAGCTCCACACTTCCATAGGCAGGGAGGGTGCTGGAGCTCCACACTTCCATAGGCAGGGAGGGTGCTGGAGCTCCACACTTCCATAGGCAGGGAGGGTGCTGGAGCTCCACACTTCCATAGGCAGGGAGGGTGCTGGAGCTCCACACTTCCATAGGCAGGGAGGGTGCTGGAGCTCCACACTTCCATAGGCAGGGAGGGTGCTGGAGCTCCACACTTCCATAGGCAGGGAGGGTGCTGGAGCTCCACACTTCCATAGGCAGGGAGGGTGCTGGAGCTCCACACTTCCATAGGCAGGGAGGGTGCTGGAGCTCCACACTTCCATAGGCAGGGAGGGTGCTGGAGCTCCACACTTCCATAGGCAGGGAGGGTGCTGGAGCTCCACACTTCCATAGGCAGGGAGGGTGCTGGAGCTCCACACTTCCATAGGCAGGGAGGGTGCTGGAGCTCCACACTTCCATAGGCAGGGAGGGTGCTGGAGCTCCACACTTCCATAGGCAGGGAGGGTGCTGGAGCTCCACACTTCCATAGGCAGGGAGGGTGCTGGAGCTCCACACTTCCATAGGCAGGGAGGGTGCTGGAGCTCCACACTTCCATAGGCAGGGAGGGTGCTGGAGCTCCACACTTCCATAGGCAGGGAGGGTGCTGGAGCTCCACACTTCCATAGGCAGGGAGGGTGCTGGAGCTCCACACTTCCATAGGCAGGGAGGGTGCTGGAGCTCCACACTTCCATAGGCAGGGAGGGTGCTGGAGCTCCACACTTCCATAGGCAGGGAGGGTGCTGGAGCTCCACACTTCCATAGGCAGGGAGGGTGCTGGAGCTCCACACTTCCATAGGCAGGGAGGGTGCTGGAGCTCCACACTTCCATAGGCAGGGAGGGTGCTGGAGCTCCACACTTCCATAGGCAGGGAGGGTGCTGGAGCTCCACACTTCCATAGGCAGGGAGGGTGCTGGAGCTCCACACTTCCATAGGCAGGGAGGGTGCTGGAGCTCCACACTTCCATAGGCAGGGAGGGTGCTGGAGCTCCACACTTCCATAGGCAGGGAGGGTGCTGGAGCTCCACACTTCCATAGGCAGGGAGGGTGCTGGAGCTCCACACTTCCATAGGCAGGGAGGGTGCTGGAGCTCCACACTTCCATAGGCAGGGAGGGTGCTGGAGCTCCACACTTCCATAGGCAGGGAGGGTGCTGGAGCTCCACACTTCCATAGGCAGGGAGGGTGCTGGAGCTCCACACTTCCATAGGCAGGGAGGGTGCTGGAGCTCCACACTTCCATAGGCAGGGAGGGTGCTGGAGCTCCACACTTCCATAGGCAGGGAGGGTGCTGGAGCTCCACACTTCCATAGGCAGGGAGGGTGCTGGAGCTCCACACTTCCATAGGCAGGGAGGGTGCTGGAGCTCCACACTTCCATAGGCAGGGAGGGTGCTGGAGCTCCACACTTCCATAGGCAGGGAGGGTGCTGGAGCTCCACACTTCCATAGGCAGGGAGGGTGCTGGAGCTCCACACTTCCATAGGCAGGGAGGGTGCTGGAGCTCCACACTTCCATAGGCAGGGAGGGTGCTGGAGCTCCACACTTCCATAGGCAGGGAGGGTGCTGGAGCTCCACACTTCCATAGGCAGGGAGGGTGCTGGAGCTCCACACTTCCATAGGCAGGGAGGGTGCTGGAGCTCCACACTTCCATAGGCAGGGAGGGTGCTGGAGCTCCACACTTCCATAGGCAGGGAGGGTGCTGGAGCTCCACACTTCCATAGGCAGGGAGGGTGCTGGAGCTCCACACTTCCATAGGCAGGGAGGGTGCTGGAGCTCCACACTTCCATAGGCAGGGAGGGTGCTGGAGCTCCACACTTCCATAGGCAGGGAGGGTGCTGGAGCTCCACACTTCCATAGGCAGGGAGGGTGCTGGAGCTCCACACTTCCATAGGCAGGGAGGGTGCTGGAGCTCCACACTTCCATAGGCAGGGAGGGTGCTGGAGCTCCACACTTCCATAGGCAGGGAGGGTGCTGGAGCTCCACACTTCCATAGGCAGGGAGGGTGCTGGAGCTCCACACTTCCATAGGCAGGGAGGGTGCTGGAGCTCCACACTTCCATAGGCAGGGAGGGTGCTGGAGCTCCACACTTCCATAGGCAGGGAGGGTGCTGGAGCTCCACACTTCCATAGGCAGGGAGGGTGCTGGAGCTCCACACTTCCATAGGCAGGGAGGGTGCTGGAGCTCCACACTTCCATAGGCAGGGAGGGTGCTGGAGCTCCACACTTCCATAGGCAGGGAGGGTGCTGGAGCTCCACACTTCCATAGGCAGGGAGGGTGCTGGAGCTCCACACTTCCATAGGCAGGGAGGGTGCTGGAGCTCCACACTTCCATAGGCAGGGAGGGTGCTGGAGCTCCACACTTCCATAGGCAGGGAGGGTGCTGGAGCTCCACACTTCCATAGGCAGGGAGGGTGCTGGAGCTCCACACTTCCATAGGCAGGGAGGGTGCTGGAGCTCCACACTTCCATAGGCAGGGAGGGTGCTGGAGCTCCACACTTCCATAGGCAGGGAGGGTGCTGGGCTCCACACTTCCATAGGCAGGGAGGGTGCTGGAGCACTTCCACCTTGCTTGCTAAGTCGGCGTGATCTTGCCCAAAAAGTCCCTCCTCACCTCCAGCTGGAAGTGGAAAAAAATCCTCCACCTGCTTGGCCGAGGTTCTGGAAGCCAGCAGCTCGCAGAATGTTGCCAAAGTTTCACTGGAAGGAAAAGAAAAGAGAAGACCGAGTGCGCATTTCACCTACCGCCGAATGTCCACAAGAGGGAAGTGTCACTCCGTCGCAGAATCTGCGCCGACGCACTCGGCACCCTTCGAATTTATGGTGCCGGTGCGGGTGTTCTGGGTGCAAAAAGGCCGCCCAAGTGGTAGAAAAAAATCAGACTTCGTCTCTTAGGTCGAAATTAATGCCAAGTTTTGAAATGCGCTGGCAGGGGTGGACCAGGGCCCGTTAGAAGTGCTTAGCCGAGGTCCTGGAAGCCTAACCCGGCGTGATCTTGTGCAAAAAGCCGCTGCTGAGCTCCAGCTGGAAGTGTAAAAAGAACCGGGCTGGATCAAAAAAAGAACCGGGCGGCCCGTTAAAATTGCTTAGCCGAGGTCCTGGAACCCTAACCCGGCGTGATCTTGTGCAAAAAGCCGCTGCTGAGCTCCAGCTGGAAGTGTAAAAAGAACCGGGCTGGTTCAAAAAAAGAACCGGGCGACCCGTTAGAAGTGCTTAGCCGAGGTCCTGGAAGCCTAACCCGGCGTGATCTTGTGCAAAAAGCCGCTGCTGAGCTCCAGCTGGAAGTGGAAAAAGAACCGGGCTGGATCAAAAAAGAACCGGGCTGGATCAAAAAAGAACCGGGCGGCCCGTTAAAATTGCTTAGCCGAGGTCCTGGAAGCCTAACACGGCGTGATCTTGTGCAAAAAACCGCTCCCGAGCTCCAGCTGGAAGTGTAAAAAGAACCGGGCTGGATAAAAAAAGAACCGGGCTGGATCAAAAAAGAACCGGGCGACCCGTTAAAATTGCTTAGCCGAGGTCCTGGAAGCCTAACACGGCGTGATCTTGTGCAAAAAGCCGCTCCCGAGCTCCAGCTGGAAGTGTAAAAAGAACCGGGCTGGATAAAAAAAGAACCGGGCTGGATCAAAAAAGAACCGGGCGACCCGTTAAAATTGCTTAGCCGAGGTCCTGGAAGCCTAACCCGGCGTGATCTTGTGCAAATAGCCGCTGCCGAGCTCCAGCTGGAAGTGTGAAAAGAACCGGGCTGGATAAAAAAAGAACCGGGCTGGATCAAAAAAGAACCGGGCGACCCGTTAAAATTGCTTAGCCGAGGTCCTGGAAGCCTAACACGGCGTGTTCTTGTGCAAAAAGCCGCTCCCAAGCTCCAGCTGGAAGTGTAAAAAGAACCGGGCTGGATAAAAAAAAGAACCGGGCTGGATCAAAAAAGAACCGGGCGACCCGTTAAAATTGCTTAGCCGAGGTCCTGGAAGCCTAACACGGCGTGATCTTGTGCAAAAAGCCGCTCCCGAGCTCCAGCTGGAAGTGTAAAAAGAACCGGGCTGGATAAAAAAAGAACCGGGCTGGATAAAAAAAAGAACCGGGCGACCCGTTAAAATTGCTTAGCCGAGGTCCTGGAAGCCTAACACGGCGTGTTCTTGTGCAAAAAGCCGCTCCCGAGCTCCAGCTGGAAGTGTAAAAAGAACCAGGCTGGATAAAAAAAAGAACCGGGCTGGATCAAAAAAGAACCGGGCGACCCGTTAAAATTGCTTAGCCGAGGTCCTGGAAGCCTAACACGGCGTGATCTTGTGCAAAAAGCCGCTCCCGAGCTCCAGCTGGAAGTGTAAAAAGAACCGGGCTGGATAAAAAAAGAACCGGGCTGGATAAAAAAAAGAACCGGGCGACCCGTTAAAATTGCTTAGCCGAGGTCCTGGAAGCCTAACACGGCGTGTTCTTGTGCAAAAAGCCGCTCCCAAGCTCCAGCTGGAAGTGTAAAAAGAACCGGGCTGGATAAAAAAAAGAACCGGGCTGGATCAAAAAAGAACCGGGCGACCCGTTAAAATTGCTTAGCCGAGGTCCTGGAAGCCTAACACGGCGTGATCTTGTGCAAAAAGCCGCTCCCGAGCTCCAGCTGGAAGTGTAAAAAGAACCGGGCTGGATAAAAAAAGAACCGGGCTGGATAAAAAAAAGAACCGGGCGACCCGTTAAAATTGCTTAGCCGAGGTCCTGGAAGCCTAACACGGCGTGTTCTTGTGCAAAAAGCCGCTCCCGAGCTCCAGCTGGAAGTGTAAAAAGAACCAGGCTGGATAAAAAAAAGAACCGGGCTGGATCAAAAAAGAACCGGGCGACCCGTTAAAATTGCTTAGCCGAGGTCCTGGAAGCCTAACACGGCGTGATCTTGTGCAAAAAGCCGCTCCCGAGCTCCAGCTGGAAGTGTAAAAAGAACCGGGCTGGATAAAAAAAGAACCGGGCTGGATAAAAAAAAGAACCGGGCGACCCGTTAAAATTGCTTAGCCGAGGTCCTGGAAGCCTAACACGGCGTGATCTTGTGCAAAAAGCCGCTCCCGAGCTCCAGCTGGAAGTGTAAAAAGAACCAGGCTGGATAAAAAAAAGAACCGGGCTGGATCAAAAAAGAACCGGGCGACCCGTTAAAATTGCTTAGCCGAGGTCCTGGAAGCCTAACACGGCGTGTTCTTGTGCAAAAAGCCGCTCCCGAGCTCCAGCTGGAAGTGTAAAAAGAACCGGGCTGGATAAAAAAAAGAACCGGGCTGGTTCAAAAAAGAACCGGGCAACCCGTTAAAATTGCTTAGCCGAGGTCCTGGAAGCCTAACACGGCGTGTTCTTGTGCAAAAAGCCGCTCCCGAGCTCCAGCTGGAAGTGTAAAAAGAACCAGGCTGGATAAAAAAAAGAACCGGGCTGGATCAAAAAAGAACCGGGCGACCCGTTAAAATTGCTTAGCTGAGGTCCTGGAAGCCTAACACGGCGTGATCTTGTGCAAAAAGCCGCTCCCGAGCTCCAGCTGGAAGTGTAAAAAGAACCGGGCTGGATAAAAAAAAAGAACCGGGCTGGTTCAAAAAAGAACCGGGCAACCCGTTAAAATTGCTTAGCCGAGGTCCTGGAAGCCTAACCCGGCGTGATCTTGCCCGAAAGTCGGCCTCTATACTTCCATTTTAGGTACCAGGGGCTATTAGTGTACTTGGTCCCACTAGTCAGTGTACTCATCCAGTTACCCCCCGTTTTCCAAAACACCATCGGCACGTATAAGGGGGGGACTCCTGAGAGAGATGAGGTATATGGCAGCGCAACACCAATCCGCTCCGCGCTGGTTCCCATGTCGGCTACGGATGAATAAAACCAGCCTGTCCCCCCTGGAGCTCACGAGACACGGAATTTTTTCTAAGTGCCAACGGCTCTTCCGAGCAAACGTGTCCGCTCCGGCTGGTTCCCCCGTCGGCCTCGAATGACGAAAAATGCCGGTCTCCGCCCGGAGCTCATGACAAACGAAAAATTTTCTAAGTGCCAACGGCACTAGCGAGCGAATGTGTCCGCTCGGCGCTGGTTCCCGGGTCGAACCCGGAAGACGAAAAACGCCGCTCTCCGCCCGGAGCTCATGACAAACGAAAAATTTTCTAAGTGCCAACGGCACTAGCGAGCGAATGTGTCCGCTCGGCGCTGGTTCCCGGGTCGAACCCGGAAGACGAAAAACGCCGCTCTCCGCCCGGAGCTCATGACAAACGAAAAATTTTCTAAGTGCCAACGGCACTAGCGAGCGAATGTGTCCGCTCGGCGCTGGTTCCCGGGTCGAACCCGGAAGACGAAAAACGCCGCTCTCCGCCCGGAGCTCATGACAAACGAAAAATTTTCTAAGTGCCAACGGCACTAGCGAGCGAATGTGTCCGCTCGGCGCTGGTTCCCGGGTCGAACCCGGAAGACGAAAAACGCCGCTCTCCGCCCGGAGCTCATTACAAACGAAAAATTTTCTAAGTGCCAACGGCACTAGCGAGCGAATGTGTCCGCTCGGCGCTGGTTCCCGGGTCGAACCCGGAAGACGAAAAACGCCGCTCTCCGCCCGGAGCTCATGACAAACGAAAAATTTTCTAAGTGCCAACGGCACTAGCGAGCGAATGTGTCCGCTCGGCGCTGGTTCCCGGGTCGAACCCGGAAGACGAAAAACGCCGCTCTCCGCCCGGAGCTCATGACAAACGAAAAATTTTCTAAGTGCCAACGGCACTAGCGAGCGAATGTGTCCGCTCGGCGCTGGTTCCCGGGTCGAACCCGGAAGACAAAAAACGCCGGTCTCCGCCCGGAGCTCATGACAAACGAAAAATTTTCTAAGTGCCAACGGCACTAGCGAGCGAATGTGTCCGCTCGGCGCTGGTTCCCGGGTCGAACCCGGAAGACGAAAAACGCCGGTCTCCGCCCGGAGCTCATGACAAACGAAAAATTTTCTAAGTGCCAACGGCACTAGCGAGCGAATGTGTCCGCTCGGCGCTGGTTCCCGGGTCGGACCCGGAAGACGAAAAACGCCGGTCTCCGCCCGGAGCTCATGACAAACGAAATATTTTCTAAGTGCCAACGGCACTAGCGAGCGAATGTGTCCGCTCGGCGCTGGTTCCCGGGTCGAACCCGGAAGACGAAAAACGCCGGTCTCCGCCCGGAGCTCATGACAAACGAAAAATTTTCTAAGTGCCAACGGCACTTGCGAGCGAATGTGTCCGCTCGGCGCTGGTTCCCGGGTCGGACCCGGAAGACGAAAAACGCCGGTCCTCGCCTGGAGGTCCCAGCAAAATCGGCGAAAAAACGACTAAGTGTCAACTTTCGAAAAAACGGCTAAGTGTCGACTTTCGAAAAAACGGCTAAGTGTCAACTTTCGAAAAAACGGCTAAGTGTCAACTTTCGAAAAAACGACTAAGTGCCCACGGCTCTGCGGGGCTTGTGAGTCCGCCCCGCGCCGGTTCGGCGGTCGGCCTCAAAAAGCAAAAAATCAGCCTCTCTCCCTGGAGCTCACCAAAAATTTGTCGAAATTTTTCTAAGTTCTCCTCGAGGTACCAGGGGGTGAGGTACCCGGGCTAAGGTGCAGTACCTTTTTTGGTCTTCAGGTGCGCCAGAGTACAATGAAATGGTCCCAGTAGTCAGTGTACTCATCGACTTTCCCCCCGTTTTCCAAAGCACCTCGTTTACGAGTATGGAGGAGATGGTGCTGGTCTCCCCACGGCGTCGGACACGCCGTCCTCGACAGCACAAGGTCGGATAGAAGACCTGGAAAGCGCCGTGGCACGCGCTGGAGGTGGGCACTTTGGCGAAAAAACGACTAAGTGTCAACTTTCGAAAAAACGACTAAGTGTCAACTTTCGAAAAAACGGCTAAGTGTCAACTTTCGAAAAAACGACTAAGTGTCACCTCTCTGAAAAAATGGCAAAGTGTCGCCTCTCTGAAAATTTTCTAAGTGCCCACGGCTCTGCGGGCTCGTGCATCCGAGCCGCGCCGGTTCTGCAACCGGCCTAGAATGACGAAAAATAACGGTCTCCTCCTGGAGCTCAGAGCCAATTGTGGCGAAAAAGTGGCAAAGTGCCCACGGCTCTGCGGGCTCGTGCATCCGACCCGCGCCGGTTCTGCAGCCGGCCTAGAATGACGAAAAATAACGGTCTCCTCCTGGAGCTCACAGCCAACTTGGCAAAAAGTTTCTAAGTGCCCACGGCCCTGCCGAGCTTTGGCGTCCGCCCAGCGCCGGTTCCGCAGTCGGCCTCGAATGACGAAAAATAACGGTCTCCTCCTGGAGCTCACAGCCAACTTGGCAAAAAGTTTCTAAGTGCCCACGGCCCTGCCGAGCTTTGGCGTCCGCTCAGCGCCGGTTCCGCAGTCGGCCTCGAATGACGAAAAATAACGGTCTCCTCCTGGAGCTCACAGCCAACTTGGCAAAAAGTTTCTAAGTGCCCACGGCCCTGCCGAGCTTTGGCGTCCGCCCAGCGCCGGTTCCGCAGTCGGCCTCGAATGACGAAAAATAACGGTCTCCTCCTGGAGCTCACAGCCAACTTGGCAAAAAGTTTCTAAGTGCCCACGGCCCTGCCGAGCTTTGGCGTCCGCTCAGCGCCGGTTCCGCAGTCGGCCTCGAATGACGAAAAATAACGGTCTCCTCCTGGAGCTCACAGCCAACTTGGCAAAAAGTTTCTAAGTGCCCACGGCCCTGCCGAGCTTTGGCGTCCGCCCAGCGCCGGTTCCGCAGTCGGCCTCGAATGACGAAAAATAACGGTCTCCTCCTGGAGCTCACAGCCAACTTGGCAAAAAGTTTCTAAGTGCCCACGGCCCTGCCGAGCTTTGGCGTCCGCCCAGCGCCGGTTCCGCAGTCGGCCTCGAATGACGAAAAATAACGGTCTCCTCCTGGAGCTCACAGCCAACTTGGCAAAAAGTTTCTAAGTGCCCACGGCCCTGCCGAGCTTTGGCGTCCGCTCAGCGCCGGTTCCGCAGTCGGCCTCGAATGACGAAAAATAACGGTCTCCTCCTGGAGCTCACAGCCAACTTGGCAAAAAGTTTCTAAGTGCCCACGGCCCTGCCGAGCTTTGGCGTCCGCCCAGCGCCGGTTCCGCAGTCGGCCTCGAATGACGAAAAATAACGGTCTCCTCCTGGAGCTCACAGCCAACTTGGCAAAAAGTTTCTAAGTGCCCACGGCCCTGCCGAGCTTTGGCGTCCGCTCAGCGCCGGTTCCGCAGTCGGCCTCGAATGACGAAAAATAACGGTCTCCTCCTGGAGCTCACAGCCAACTTGGCAAAAAGTTTCTAAGTGCCCACGGCCCTGCCGAGCTTTGGCGTCCGCCCAGCGCCGGTTCCGCAGTCGGCCTCGAATGACGAAAAATAACGGTCTCCTCCTGGAGCTCACAGCCAACTTGGCAAAAAGTTTCTAAGTGCCCACGGCCCTGCCGAGCTTTGGCGTCCGCTCAGCGCCGGTTCCGCAGTCGGCCTCGAATGACGAAAAATAACGGTCTCCTCCTGGAGCTCACAGCCAACTTGGCAAAAAGTTTCTAAGTGCCCACGGCCCTGCCGAGCTTTGGCGTCCGCCCAGCGCCGGTTCCGCAGTCGGCCTCGAATGACGAAAAATAACGGTCTCCTCCTGGAGCTCACAGCCAACTTGGCAAAAAGTTTCTAAGTGTCACATCTCTGAAAAAACGGCTAAGTGTCGACTTTCGAAAAAACGGCAAAGTGTCACATCTCTGAAAAAACGGCTAAGTGTCGACTTTCGAAAAAACGGCTAAGTGTCAACTTTCGAAAAAACGGCTAAGTGTCGCCTCTCTGAAAAAACGGCAAAGTGTCAACTTTCGAAAAAACGACAGAGTGTCGCCTCTCTGAAAAAACGACTAAGTGTCGACTCTGAGAAAATGGCAAAGTGCCCACGGCTCTGCGGGCTCGTGCATCCGACCCGCGCCGGTTCCCCAGCCGGCCTGAAATAAGGCAAAACCAGCCTCTCCGCCTGGAGCTCAGAGCCAACTTGGCGAATATTTTCTAAGTGCCCACGGCTCTGCGTGGCTACGGCGTCTGCCCAGCGCCGGTTCCTGGGTCGAACCCCGAGGACGAGGAATGCCGGTCTCCGCCTGGAGGTCCCAGCTTAATCGGCGAAAATTTTCTAAGTGCCCACGGCTCTGCCGGGCTCGTGCATCCGACCCGCGCCGGTTCCCCAGCCGGCCTGAAATAAGGCAAAACCAGGCTCTCCCCCTGGAGCTCAGAGCCAATTGTGGCGAAAAAACGACTAAGTGTCAACTTTCGAAAAAACGACTAAGTGTCAACTTTCCAAAAAAACGGCTAAGTGTCGACTTTCGAAAAAACGGCTAAGTGTCAACTTTCGAAAAAACGACTAAGTGTCGCCTCTGAAAAAACGACTAAGTGTCGCCTCTCTGAAAAAACGACTAAGTGCCCACGGCTCTGGGGGGCTTGTGAGTCCGCCCCGCGCCGGTTCGGCGGTCGGCCTCAAAAAGCGAAAAATCAGCCTCTCTCCCTGGAGCTCACCAAAAATTTGTCGAAATTTTTCTAAGTTCTCCTCGAGGTACCAGGGGGTGAGGTACCCGGGCTAAGGTGCAGTACCTTTTTTGGTCTTCAGGTGCGCCAGAGTACAATGAAATGGTCCCAGTAGTCAGTGTACTCATCGACTTTCCCCCCGTTTTCCAAAGCACCCCGTTTACGAGTATGGAGGAGATGGTGCTGGTCTCCCCACGGCGTCGGACACGCCGTCCTCGACAGCACAAGGTCGGATAGAAGACCTGAAAAGCGCCGTGGCACGCGCTGGAGGTGTCACTGTGGCGAAAAAGTGACTAAGTGTCAACTTTCGAAAAAACGGCTAAGTGTCAACTTTCGAAAAAACGGCTAAGTGTCAACTTTCGAAAAAACGGCTAAGTGTCAACTTTCGAAAAAACGACTAAGTGTCGCCTCTCTGAAAAAACGGCAAAGTGTCAACTTTCGAAAAAACGACTAAGTGTCAACTTTCGAAAAAACGACTAAGTGTCACCTCTCTGAAAAAATGGCAAAGTGTCAACTGCGAATGTGGTGGTGCATGGAAGGAAGTGGAGGACGGCCGGCTCCTTAAACACAGGCCGAAGAGGAGCGTCAGGGCCGGCTCCTTAAACACGGACCGAGTGTCGCCCTTAACACAGACCAAGCGGAGGACGGCCGCCTCCCTAAATACAGGCCGAACCGGAGCGCGAGGGCCGCTCCTTAAACACGGACCGAGTGTCGCCCTTAACACAGACCAAGGGGAGGACGGCCGCCTCCTTAAACACAGGCCGGAGAGGAGCGTCAGGGCCAGGCTCCTCAAACATGGACAGAGTTTCGCCCTTAACACAGACCAAGGGGAGGACGGCCGCCTCCTTAAACACAGGCCGGAGAGGAGCGTCAGGGCCAGGCTCCTCAAACATGGACCGAGTGTCGCCCTTAACACAGACCAAGGGGAGGACGGCCGCCTCCTTAAACACAGGCCGGAGAGGAGCGTCAGGGCCAGGCTCCTCAAACATGGACAGAGTGTCGCCCTTAACACAGACCAAGGGGAGGACGGCCGCCTCCTTAAACACAGGCCGGAGAGGAGCGTCAGGGCCAGGCTCCTCAAACATGGACCGAGTGTCGCCCTTAACACAGACCAAGGGGAGGACGGCCGCCTCCTTAAACACAGGCCGGAGAGGAGCGTCAGGGCCAGGCTCCTCAAACATGGACCGAGTGTCGCCCTTAACACGGACCAAGGGGAGGACGGCCGCCTCCTTAAACACAGGCCGGAGAGGAGCGTCAGGGCCAGGCTCCTCAAACATGGACCGAGTGTCGCCCTTAACACGGACCAAGGGGAGGACGGCCGCCTCCTTAAACACAGGCCGGAGAGGAGCGTCAGGGCCAGGCTCCTCAAACATGGACCGAGTGTCGCCCTTAACACAGACCAAGGGGAGGACGGCCGCCTCCTTAAACACAGGCCGGAGAGGAGCGTCAGGGCCAGGCTCCTCAAACATGGACCGAGTGTCGCCCTTAACACAGACCAAGCGGAGGACGGCCGCCTCCCTAAATACAGGCCGAACCGGAGCGCGAGTGTCGCTCCTTAAACACGGACCGAGTGGAGGACGGCCGCCTCCTTAAACACAGGCCGAACAAAATGACACAAAGTGTCAACTGCGAATGTTGTCCATCCAAGGAAGGAGCGTGATGCCCGGCCGGCTCCTTAAACACAGGCCGAGAGTCGCCCCGGACGGTCCGCCTCGCGGCGCCCGTCTGCTCGGATAAAATGACACAAAGTGTCAACTACGAATGTTGTCCATCCAAGGAAGGAGCGTGATGCCCGGCCGGCTCCTTAAACACAGGCCGAGAGTCGCCCCGGACGGTCCGCCTCGCGGCGCCCGTCTGCTCGGATAAAATGACACAAAGTGTCAACTGCGAATGTTGTCCATCCAAGGAAGGAGCGTGATGCCCGGCCGGCTCCTTAAACACAGGCCGAGAGTCGCCCCGGACGGTCCGCCTCGCGGCGCCCGCCCGCTCGGATAAAATGACACAAAGTGTCAACTACGAATGTTGTCCATCCAAGGAAGGAGCGTGATGCCCGGCCGGCTCCTTAAACACAGGCCGAGAGTCGCCCCGGACGGTCCGCCTCGCGGCGCCCGTCTGCTCGGATAAAATGACACAAAGTGTCAACTACGAATGTTGTCCATCCAAGGAAGGAGCGTGATGCCCGGCCGGCTCCTTAAACACAGGCCGAGAGTCGCCCCGGACGGTCCGCCTCGCGGCGCCCGTCTGCTCGGATAAAATGACACAAAGTGTCAACTGCGAATGTTGTCCATCCAAGGAAGGAGCGTGATGCCCGGCCGGCTCCTTAAACACAGGCCGAGAGTCGCCCCGGACGGTCCGCCTCGCGGCGCCCGCCCGCTCGGATAAAATGACACAAAGTGTCAACTACGAATGTTGTCCATCCAAGGAAGGAGCGTGATGCCCGGCCGGCTCCTTAAACACAGGCCGAGAGTCGCCCCGGACGGTCGCCTCGCGGCGCCCGTCTGCTCGGATAAAATGACACAAAGTGTCAACTACGAATGTTGTCCATCCAAGGAGGGAGCGTGATGCCCGGCCGGCTCCGAAAACACAGGCCGAGAGTCGCCCCGGACGGTCCGCCTCGCGGCGCCCGTCTGCTCGGATAAAATGACACAAAGTGTCAACTGCGAATGTTGTCCATCCAAGGAAGGAGCGTGATGCCCGGCCGGCTCCTTAAACACAGGCCGAGAGTCGCCCCGGACGGTCCGCCTCGCGGCGCCCGCCCGCTCGGATAAAATGACACAAAGTGTCAACTACGAATGTTGTCCATCCAAGGAAGGAGCGTGATGCCCGGCCGGCTCCTTAAACACAGGCCGAGAGTCGCCCCGGACGGTCGCCTCGCGGCGCCCGTCTGCTCGGATAAAATGACACAAAGTGTCAACTACGAATGTTGTCCATCCAAGGAGGGAGCGTGATGCCCGGCCGGCTCCGAAAACACAGGCCGAGAGTCGCCCCGGACGGTCCGCCTCGCGGCGCCCGTCTGCTCGGATAAAATGACACAAAGTGTCAACTGCGAATGTTGTCCATCCAAGGAAGGAGCGTGATGCCCGGCCGGCTCCTTAAACACAGGCCGAGAGTCGCCCCGGACGGTCCGCCTCGCGGCGCCCGCCCGCTCGGATAAAATGACACAAAGTGTCAACTACGAATGTTGTCCATCCAAGGAGGGAGCGTGAGGCCCGGCCGGCTCCGAAAACACAGGCCGAGAGTCGCCCCGGACGGTCCGCCTCTCGAGGCGCCCGCCCGCTCGGATAAAATGACACAAAGTGTCAACTACGAATGTTGTCCATCCAAGGAGGGAGCGTGAGGCCCGGCCGGCTCCGAAAACACAGGCCGAGAGTCGCCCCGGACGGTCCGCCTCTCGAGGCGCCCGCCCGCTCGGATAAAATGACACAAAGTGTCAACTACGAATGTTGTCCATCCAAGGAGGGAGCGTGATGCCCGGCCGGCTCCGAAAACACAGGCCGAGATTCGACCCCGGACGGGCCGTCTTCTCCCGGCGCCCGCCCGCGTACGCCCCCCATCCCCGGTCGCCCGTCTGCTCCCGGCGGGCCTCCGAGTACCCCCTCACCCAACTGACCGACTGGCACTCATGACCCGCCTTGGTAGGGCCTCCATCGGCCTCGGCTCGTCCGACGTCGGGTGGACGGTTCCTACCCACTGCGGGTCGCACTCTAGCGCCCCGGCCGCTGCGTGAGCGTGCGCTCCCCGCGCCGCCCCGCAGGCCCCGGCGCGACCGTACTGCGGCGAGACCGAGACGACCCGGTTTGGCATCCATCCCACCTAGCCACGATCCACGGAGGCCGAGCGAGCGGCTGAGTGTCGGGCGCCGCGCGTGCGAGCGTCCGCCGGCCGCGCCGGTCCTTCCGCGAATGTCGTTTCTCAAACCCTCCGGCTTGATAGCGGCGGCACCACGGGAAGCCGTCCACACACACCGTCCGACCTCTATCCGAAAAGCCTTCCCGACCAACCGCGGTCGCGGGGGCGTCTGTCGCTCCGCATCGGGGGGGCGTATGGCTTCCGCGCTACGCGCTGCGGGCTCGGGGGGGCCGCAACGGCTGAGTCTGACTCGGCCGGGGCGCAGCTTCCCTCCCGGCAGTCAGCAATAGTGCCGATCGCGCCTGCCACCAGCCCCC
>NW_028232189.1:32500-35000 GCF_054491065.1 Syngnathus leptorhynchus | reverse complement strand
GGGCAGATGCCCAGCTTCCCCCGACCCGTTAGGACAAGGATTGGCCAGCTCGGATGGTCGCTTCTCGATTGGCTGGCGTGCAGACTTCAGGAGGGGCTGCACGTCTTGGGCAACCTTCTGGACCCGAAAGGTGAGACTTGTCTCCCTGAGCGCTACTGAGGCAGCAGTAGTGGCTCGGATTCTGCAGTAGTTTGACTACCTATGAGTTAGGAGGAAGGGCGATACCGAATACTACGAGATTCCTGGGGCCGCCGTCTGAACCCGGCGGCGGTACTCATGTAGCTCCCTCTCCCCGGTTGCCCGTCTGATCCCGGCGGGCTCCGAGTACCCCATTTCCTATCTGACCGACTGGCAATCATGACCTGCCTTGGTAGGGCCCCCATCGGCCTCGGCTTGCTGACACTGATGGACGGTTCCTACCCACTGCGGGTCGCCCTCTAGCACCTTGCAGGCTGGCTTGTGCGCTCGCTCGGCGCCCTGCTGGTACGCCTGGTGTGACTGAAAGGTGGCGAGACTGAGACGAACCGAGACGGTATTGATACCGTTGCACATAGTGATAATAAACAAAGGCTGGATGTGGCGCCTTCTGTCGAATGTAATTTCTCAAATCCTAGCGGTAACGCAACTACTGTAAAGCCTGGGCAGCCGTGATGCGTGCCGGTCGCTGGATGGCTTTACGGGGAGTGAGCTCGGCATCTCCGATGGGGGCCTCTCCCAAGTGGGTCAGACTGTAGACTTGGCTTTGGTTAGGGGCAGGCCTTACTGGGTCGTGCCGGCTGCTGCCCGGGTTTGGTTCTTAGTAAAAGTCTTAAAGGGAACGGTGACTGAGCTCTGGCTGAGCCGAGCTGCCCAGGATTGCGGACCTGGGTTATCAAGAACCGCGGAGGCACGGCTTGATGGGGGGTCGTGACTGCTCGAGCGACCTCATCTTCACGCGCTTGAGGTTGGGTGCGTGTATGGCGTGTGATCAACCGCCTCGGAGGCCATGGGGACCAACTTTCGAGGTTTGGCTGAGGGTCCTCAAGCGGCTGTAGTCATGTCTACAGACCATGTTGCGAAAACTCCTTTGGTTCGGAAGTCCGTGTCGCAGCTGCACAGAGTCGGAGTCACAGTCAGTCTGGCCGATGGAGCGGGTGGACCCAGGCTGGCGAAGCTCCTGACGACGCCTCAGTGGCACTGGTGGCCGCCGTCGGTCTGGTTATGAGAGTATGGGCGACGGATGCCATGATGGTGCCACAGCTTGTTTCTGGGGGGGCATTTTGACAGAGATGCCTGTGGTATGTTGTGCGGGTGTGAGTCGCCGACATATCACTGACGAGTGGGGTTGTCCGACGCGTGTCGGGTAACGAAACGAGTGGGGTGGATATGGAGGTCCCTGTGTGACGGCACGGCAGGCAGTTTGCAGGGTGTGTGAGACACCCTGCGGCTGTTGCACTAGTCAAGGAAGCAGGTCAGAGCCTGTGCTGACCGAGTCTCCTGCTTCTTCTAACTTGGCTGGTTTTGAACGCTATGCTCGTGGTTGTGCCCAGGCAGGACCGGGGGACTGGCCCCTTGGACTGGGTTTCGGCCGGGAAGCAACTGATGAGGCTGTCTGCCACGTGAAAAGTGCGTGGAGTCGATCCCGGGGTTCTCAAAGGGACGGGGCTTGATAGCCAGGTCTGCGGGGAGGCTTGCCGGAGGGTAGGCTGAACGGTAGCTGGCGGTCGCTTACTGGCCGTGCGAGGGCTTTCGACTCGGTTTCCCGTGGCATTACCTGTGTGTAGTGGGAGGCTAGGCGTACTGGACGCGTGAGGGCGATTCGTCGCCCGTGTGGGCTGCTCATCGGGGTGGGCTGCGGTGGCACCGACACCGAGCTCGTAGTCGCGGGATTGGATGGTGGAGAGGGACTTGTCTCTATGACCCTGCCTTTCTTGCTATGGATTCTCTCATCCATGCTTTTTGAACGCTTGTGCCGCTTCTTCTGGGGTGTAGGCCGAATTCGCTGCGGCTCCTGCCATGCTGGGCTACTCCAGACGGGCTGCTTGACGAGGGGACTTTGTCCTGCTCGGGATGGTGGTCCGCGGGACAGGCCGGTGTGGTTGGGGGTAGCCAGGAGGACGATGGTGAAAGGGGAGGCGACAGGTGGCGCGAAGCAGTGGTTGTCCCGGCTCGTCTGCAGTCGGGGGGACATTGCCTAGCATGCGCGCGATGGCGCGCGGGGCCTTGGCTGTCTGTCGTGGTTCCCAGTACAGGTTGGTGGGCCTGGACACCTCATTGGTCTCTGTGGATGTGGAAGATCCCTGGAGTGTGGTACGGTGCGAGGGTCTGCCCGGACGATTTGCGGGTCACTGTGGAGATGGACCGGGGCGGTGTGTCGTTCGGCGACACTGGGGCACCGTCCCGGCTGCTGTTGCGGGTCCGTCAGTCGTCCCGGCTGGCGGCTGGCTGGTGGCTTTGCCTGGGATGCCTTGTGGGCCTGGGTGTGGGTGCATGCGTGCTCCGTACTGATGGGATCGGGCCT
>NW_028232189.1:15000-27500 GCF_054491065.1 Syngnathus leptorhynchus | reverse complement strand
CTCCATAGCTCCAGGGCTCCAGGGCTCCAGGGCTCCATAGCTCCATACCTCCAGAGCTCCATAGCTCCATAGCACCAGAGCTCCATAGCTCCATAGCACCAGAGCTCCATAGCTCCATAGCACCAGAGCTCCATAGCTCCATAGCACCAGAGCTCCATAGCTCCATAGCTCCAGCCTGGGTGGCTGGTGGCTCCATAGCTCCATACTTCCATAGCTCCAGTCAGAGAGTTGGCTAAAATTGCACTAAGTGCGAAAGCCCATTCATTTACAACGGCGTGTCCACAAGGCGGCGACATTTCCCCGTTACCGGTGGCTGCGCGGCGGGTGAGTGACAGAGCTTATCCGAGCGGCTGGAACTCTGCGCCGGCGTGGTCGAGCGTGAGGCCTCGGCCCTTTGGCTGCCTGGTACCTAAAACACTTCCATTGATCCAGCCTCGGAGGGTGCTGGCTGGTGGCTCCATACCTCCATAGCTCCATACCTCCAGAGCTCCATAGCTCCATAGCACCAGAGCTCCATAGCTCCATAGCACCAGAGCTCCATAGCTCCATAGCACCAGAGCTCCATAGCTCCATAGCACCAGAGCTCCATAGCTCCATAGCACCAGAGCTCCATAGCTCCATAGCTCCATAGCACCAGAGCTCCATAGCACCAGAGCTCCATAGCTCCATAGCACCAGAGCTCCATAGCTCCATAGCACCAGAGCTCCATAGCTCCATAGCTCCAGGGCTCCATAGCTCCAGGGCTCCATAGCTCCATAGCTCCATAGCTCCAGGGCTCCATAGCTCCAGGGCTCCAGGGCTCCATAGCTCCAGGGCTCCAGGGCTCCATAGCTCCATACCTCCAGAGCTCCATAGCTCCATAGCGCCATACTTCCATAGCTCCAGAGCTCCATACTTCCATAGCACCAGAGCTCCATAGCTCCAGAGCTCCATAGCTCCAGCCTGGGTGGCTGGTGGCTCCATAGCTCCATACTTCCATAGCTCCAGTCAGAGAGTTGGCGAAAATTGCACTAAGTGCGAAAGCCCATTCATTTACAACGGCGTGTCCACAAGGCGGCGACATTTCCCCGTTACCGGTGGCTGCGCGGCGGGTGAGTGACAGAGCTTATCCGAGCGGCTGGAACTCTGCGCCGGCGTGGTCGAGCGTGAGGCCTCGGCCCTTTGGCTGCCTGGTACCTAAAACACTTCCATTGATCCAGCCACGGAGGGTGCTGGCTGGTGGCTCCATAGCTCCATACCTCCAGAGCTCCAGAGCTCCATAGCACCAGAGCTCCATAGCTCCATAGCACCAGAGCTCCATAGCACCAGAGCTCCATAGCTCCATAGCACCAGAGCTCCATAGCTCCATAGCACCAGAGCTCCATAGCTCCATAGCACCAGAGCTCCATAGCTCCATAGCACCAGAGCTCCATAGCTCCATAGCACCAGAGCTCCATAGCTCCATAGCACCAGAGCTCCATAGCTCCATAGCACCAGAGCTCCATAGCTCCATAGCACCAGAGCTCCATAGCTCCATAGCACCAGAGCTCCATAGCTCCATAGCACCAGAGCTCCATAGCTCCATAGCTCCAGCCTGGGTGGCTGGTGGCTCCATAGCTCCATACTTCCATAGCTCCAGTCAGAGAGTGTGCTAAAATTGCACTAAGTGCGAAAGCCCATTCATTTACAACGGCGTGTCCACAAGGCGGCGACATTTCCCCGTTACCGGTGGCTGCGCGGCGGGTGAGTGACAGAGCTTATCCGAGCGGCTGGAACTCTGCGCCGGCGTGGTCGAGCGTGAGGCCTCGGCCCTTTGGCTGCCTGGTACCTAAAACACTTCCATTGATCCAGCCACGGAGGGTGCTGGCTGGTGGCTCCATAGCTCCATACCTCCAGAGCTCCAGAGCTCCATAGCACCAGAGCTCCATAGCTCCATAGCACCAGAGCTCCATAGCACCAGAGCTCCATAGCTCCATAGCACCAGAGCTCCATAGCTCCATAGCACCAGAGCTCCATAGCTCCATAGCACCAGAGCTCCATAGCTCCATAGCTCCATAGCACCAGAGCTCCATAGCTCCATAGCACCAGAGCTCCATAGCTCCATAGCACCAGAGCTCCATAGCTCCATAGCACCAGAGCTCCATAGCTCCATAGCACCAGAGCTCCATAGCTCCATAGCACCAGAGCTCCATAGCTCCATAGCACCAGAGCTCCATAGCTCCATAGCACCAGAGCTCCATAGCTCCATAGCACCAGAGCTCCATAGCTCCATAGCTCCAGGGCTCCATAGCTCCATAGCTCCAGGGCTCCATAGCTCCAGGGCTCCAGGGCTCCATAGCTCCAGGGCTCCATAGCTCCAGGGCTCCAGGGCTCCATAGCTCCATACCTCCAGAGCTCCATACCTCCAGAGCTCCAGAGCTCCATAGCACCAGAGCTCCATGGCTTCAGAGCTCCATAGCACCATAGCTCCATACCTCCAGAGCTCCAGGGCTCCATAGCTCCATAGCTCCATAGCTCCATAGCTCCATACCTCCAGAGCTCCATAGCACCAGAGCTCCATGGCTCCATAGCTCCAGCCTGGGTGGCTGGTGGCTCCATAGCTCCATACTTCCATAGCTCCAGTCAGAGAGTTGGCGAAAATTGCACTAAGTGCGAAAGCCCATTCATTTACAACGGCGTGTCCGCCAGGCGGCGACATTTCCCCGTTACCGGTGGCTGCGCGGCGGGTGAGTGACAGAGCTTATCCGAGCGGCTGGAACTCTGCGCCGGCGTGGTCGAGCGGCTGGCCTCGGTAGTTGAGGTACCAGGGGTGGGGCGGGGAGCTCCAGGCGGGTCTTGTGAGAGAGTGAAGCCGAGCGGCTGGAACTCTCGGCCGGCCTGGTCGAGCGGCTGGCCTCGGTAGTTGAGGTACCAGGGGCGGGCTGGGGAGCTCCAGGCGGGGCTTGTGAGAGAGTGAAGCCGAGCGGCTGGAACTCTGGGCCGGCCTGGTCGAGCGGCTGGCCTCGGTAGTTGAGGTACCAGGGGTGGGCTGGGGAGCTCCAGGCGGGGCTTGTGAGAGAGTGTAGCCGAGCGGCTGGAACTCTGGGCCGGCGTGGTTGAGCAGCATGCCCGCGGAGGTGGCTCTTCCATAGGCAGGGAGGGTGCTGGAGCTCCACACTTCCATAGGCAGGGAGGGTGCTGGAGCTCCACACTTCCATAGGCAGGGAGGGTGCTGGAGCTCCACACTTCCATAGGCAGGGAGGGTGCTGGAGCTCCACACTTCCATAGGCAGGGAGGGTGCTGGAGCTCCACACTTCCATAGGCAGGGAGGGTGCTGGAGCTCCACACTTCCATAGGCAGGGAGGGTGCTGGCACATCCACACTTCCAGCCACGGAGCATGCTGGCACTTCCACCTTGCTTGCTAAGTCGGCGTGATCTTGCCCAAAAAGTCCCTCCTCACCTCCAGCTGGAAGTGGAAAAAAATCCTCCACCTGCTTGGCCGAGGTTCTGGAAGCCAGCAGCTCGCAGAATGTTGCCAAAGTTTCACTGGAAGGAAAAGAAAAGAGAAGACCGAGTGCGCATTTCACCTACCGCCGAATGTCCACAAGAGGGAAGTGTCACTCCGTCGCAGAATCTGCGCCGACGCACTCGGCACCCTTCGAATTTATGGTGCCGGTGCGGGTGTTCTGGGTGCAAAAAGGCCGCCCAAGTGGTAGAAAAAAATCAGACTTCGTCTCTTAGGTCGAAATTAATGCCAAGTTTTGAAATGCGCTGGCAGGGGTGGACCAGGGCCCGTTAGAAGTGCTTAGGCGAGGTCCTGGAAGCCTAACCCGGCGTGATCTTGTGCAAAAAGCCGCTGCTGAGCTCCAGCTGGAAGTGTAAAAAGAACCGGGCTGGATCAAAAAAAGAACCGGGCGGCCCGTTAAAATTGCTTAGCCGAGGTCCTGGAACCCTAACCCGGCGTGATCTTGTGCAAAAAGCCGCTGCTGAGCTCCAGCTGGAAGTGTAAAAAGAACCGGGCTGGTTCAAAAAAAGAACCGGGCGACCCGTTAGAAGTGCTTAGCCGAGGTCCTGGAAGCCTAACCCGGCGTGATCTTGTGCAAATAGCCGCTGCCGAGCTCCAGCTGGAAGTGTGAAAAGAACCGGGCTGGATAAAAAAAAGAACCGGGCTGGATCAAAAAAGAACCGGGCGACCCGTTAAAATTGCTTAGCCGAGGTCCTGGAAGCCTAACACGGCGTGTTCTTGTGCAAAAAACCGCTCCCGAGCTCCAGCTGGAAGTGTAAAAAGAACCGGGCTGGATAAAAAAAAGAACCGGGCTGGATCAAAAAAGAACCGGGCGACCCGTTAAAATTGCTTAGCCGAGGTCCTGGAAGCCTAACACGGCGTGATCTTGTGCAAAAAGCCGCTCCCGAGCTCCAGCTGGAAGTGTAAAAAGAACCGGGCTGGATAAAAAAAGAACCGGGCTGGATCAAAAAAGAACCGGGCGACCCGTTAAAATTGCTTAGCCGAGGTCCTGGAAGCCTAACACGGCGTGTTCTTGTGCAAAAAGCCGCTCCCAAGCTCCAGCTGGAAGTGTAAAAAGAACCGGGCTGGATAAAAAAAAGAACCGGGCTGGATCAAAAAAGAACCGGGCGACCCGTTAAAATTGCTTAGCCGAGGTCCTGGAAGCCTAACACGGCGTGATCTTGTGCAAAAAGCCGCTCCCGAGCTCCAGCTGGAAGTGTAAAAAGAACCGGGCTGGATAAAAAAAGAACCGGGCTGGATAAAAAAAAGAACCGGGCGACCCGTTAAAATTGCTTAGCCGAGGTCCTGGAAGCCTAACACGGCGTGTTCTTGTGCAAAAAGCCGCTCCCGAGCTCCAGCTGGAAGTGTAAAAAGAACCAGGCTGGATAAAAAAAAGAACCGGGCTGGATCAAAAAAGAACCGGGCGACCCGTTAAAATTGCTTAGCCGAGGTCCTGGAAGCCTAACACGGCGTGATCTTGTGCAAAAAGCCGCTCCCGAGCTCCAGCTGGAAGTGTAAAAAGAACCGGGCTGGATAAAAAAAGAACCGGGCTGGATAAAAAAAAGAACCGGGCGACCCGTTAAAATTGCTTAGCCGAGGTCCTGGAAGCCTAACACGGCGTGATCTTGTGCAAAAAGCCGCTCCCGAGCTCCAGCTGGAAGTGTAAAAAGAACCAGGCTGGATAAAAAAAAGAACCGGGCTGGATCAAAAAAGAACCGGGCGACCCGTTAAAATTGCTTAGCCGAGGTCCTGGAAGCCTAACACGGCGTGTTCTTGTGCAAAAAGCCGCTCCCGAGCTCCAGCTGGAAGTGTAAAAAGAACCAGGCTGGATAAAAAAAAGAACCGGGCTGGTTCAAAAAAGAACCGGGCAACCCGTTAAAATTGCTTAGCCGAGGTCCTGGAAGCCTAACACGGCGTGTTCTTGTGCAAAAAGCCGCTCCCGAGCTCCAGCTGGAAGTGTAAAAAGAACCAGGCTGGATAAAAAAAAGAACCGGGCTGGATCAAAAAAGAACCGGGCGACCCGTTAAAATTGCTTAGCCGAGGTCCTGGAAGCCTAACACGGCGTGTTCTTGTGCAAAAAGCCGCTCCCGAGCTCCAGCTGGAAGTGTAAAAAGAACCAGGCTGGATAAAAAAAAGAACCGGGCTGGTTCAAAAAAGAACCGGGCAACCCGTTAAAATTGCTTAGCCGAGGTCCTGGAAGCCTAACACGGCGTGATCTTGTGCAAAAAGCCGCTCCCGAGCTCCAGCTGGAAGTGTAAAAAGAACCGGGCTGGATAAAAAAAGAACCGGGCTGGATAAAAAAAAAGAACCGGGCGACCCGTTAAAATTGCTTAGCCGAGGTCCTGGAAGCCTAACACGGCGTGATCTTGTGCAAAAAGCCGCTCCCGAGCTCCAGCTGGAAGTGTAAAAAGAACCAGGCTGGATAAAAAAAAGAACCGGGCTGGATCAAAAAAGAACCGGGCGACCCGTTAAAATTGCTTAGCCGAGGTCCTGGAAGCCTAACACGGCGTGTTCTTGTGCAAAAAGCCGCTCCCGAGCTCCAGCTGGAAGTGTAAAAAGAACCAGGCTGGATAAAAAAAAGAACCGGGCTGGATCAAAAAAGAACCGGGCGACCCGTTAAAATTGCTTAGCCGAGGTCCTGGAAGCCTAACACGGCGTGTTCTTGTGCAAAAAGCCGCTCCCGAGCTCCAGCTGGAAGTGTAAAAAGAACCAGGCTGGATAAAAAAAAGAACCGGGCTGGATCAAAAAAGAACCGGGCGACCCGTTAAAATTGCTTAGCTGAGGTCCTGGAAGCCTAACACGGCGTGATCTTGTGCAAAAAGCCGCTCCCGAGCTCCAGCTGGAAGTGTAAAAAGAACCGGGCTGGATAAAAAAAAAGAACCGGGCTGGTTCAAAAAAGAACCGGGCAACCCGTTAAAATTGCTTAGCCGAGGTCCTGGAAGCCTAACCCGGCGTGATCTTGCCCGAAAGTCGGCCTCTATACTTCCATTTTAGGTACCAGGGGCTATTAGTGTACTTGGTCCCACTAGTCAGTGTACTCATCCAGTTACCCCCCGTTTTCCAAAACACCATCGGCACGTATAAGGGGGGGACTCTTGAGAGAGATGAGGTATATGGCAGCGCAACACCAATCCGCTCCGCGCTGGTTCCCATGTCGGCTACGGATGAATAAAACCAGCCTGTCCCCCCTGGAGCTCACGAGACACGGAATTTTTTCTAAGTGCCAACGGCTCTTCCGAGCAAACGTGTCCGCTCCGGCTGGTTCCCCCGTCGGCCTCGAATGACGAAAAATGCCGGTCTCCGCCCGGAGCTCATGACAAACGAAAAATTTTCTAAGTGCCAACGGCACTAGCGAGCGAATGTGTCCGCTCGGCGCTGGTTCCCGGGTCGAACCCGGAAGACGAAAAACGCCGCTCTCCGCCCGGAGCTCATGACAAACGAAAAATTTTCTAAGTGCCAACGGCACTAGCGAGCGAATGTGTCCGCTCGGCGCTGGTTCCCGGGTCGAACCCGGAAGACGAAAAACGCCGCTCTCCGCCCGGAGCTCATGACAAACGAAAAATTTTCTAAGTGCCAACGGCACTAGCGAGCGAATGTGTCCGCTCGGCGCTGGTTCCCGGGTCGAACCCGGAAGACAAAAAACGCCGGTCTCCGCCCGGAGCTCATGACAAACGAAAAATTTTCTAAGTGCCAACGGCACTAGCGAGCGAATGTGTCCGCTCGGCGCTGGTTCCCGGGTCGAACCCGGAAGACGAAAAACGCCGCTCTCCGCCCGGAGCTCATGACAAACGAAAAATTTTCTAAGTGCCAACGGCACTTGCGAGCGAATGTGTCCGCTCGGCGCTGGTTCCCGGGTCGGACCCGGAAGACGAAAAACGCCGGTCTCCGCCCGGAGCTCATGACAAACGAAAAATTTTCTAAGTGCCAACGGCACTAGCGAGCGAATGTGTCCGCTCGGCGCTGGTTCCCGGGTCGGACCCGGAAGACGAAAAACGCCGGTCCTCGCCTGGAGGTCCCAGCAAAATCGGCGAAAAAACGACTAAGTGTCAACTTTCGAAAAAACGACTAAGTGCCCACGGCTCTGCGGGGCTTGTGAGTCCGCCCCGCGCCGGTTCGGTGGTCGGCCTCAAAAAGCAAAAAATCAGCCTCTCTCCCTGGAGCTCACCTCGAGGTACCAGGGGGTGAGGTACCCGGGCTAAGGTGCAGTACCTTTTTTGGTCTTCAGGTGCGCCAGAGTACAATGAAATGGTCCCAGTAGTCAGTGTACTCATCGACTTTCCCCCCGTTTTCCAAAGCACCTCGTTTACGAGTATGGAGGAGATGGTGCTGGTCTCCCCACGGCGTCGGACACGCCGTCCTCGACAGCACAAGGTCGGATAGAAGACCTGGAAAGCGCCGTGGCACGCGCTGGAGGTGGGCACTTTGGCGAAAAAACGACTAAGTGTCAACTTTCGAAAAAACGACTAAGTGTCAACTTTCGAAAAAACGGCTAAGTGTCAACTTTCGAAAAAACGACTAAGTGTCACCTCTCTGAAAAAATGGCAAAGTGTCGCCTCTCTGAAATTTTTCTAAGTGCCCACGGCTCTGCGGGCTCGTGCATCCGAGCCGCGCCGGTTCTGCAACCGGCCTAGAATGACGAAAAATAACGGTCTCCTCCTGGAGCTCACAGCCAATTGTGGCGAAAAAGTGGCAAAGTGCCCACGGCCCTGCCGAGCTTTGGCGTCCGCTCAGCGCCGGTGCCGCAGTCGGCCTCGAATGACGAAAAATGACGGTCTCCTCCTGGAGCTCACAGCCAACTTGGCAAAAAGTTTCTAAGTGCCCACGGCCCTGCCGAGCTTTGGCGTCCGCCCAGCGCCGGTTCCGCAGTCGGCCTCGAATGACGAAAAATAACGGTCTCCTCCTGGAGCTCACAGCCAACTTGGCAAAAAGTTTCTAAGTGCCCACGGCCCTGCCGAGCTTTGGCGTCCGCTCAGCGCCGGTGCCGCAGTCGGCCTCGAATGACGAAAAATGACGGTCTCCTCCTGGAGCTCACAGCCAACTTGGCAAAAAGTTTCTAAGTGCCCACGGCCCTGCCGAGCTTTGGCGTCCGCCCAGCGCCGGTTCCGCAGTCGGCCTCGAATGACGAAAAATAACGGTCTCCTCCTGGAGCTCACAGCCAACTTGGCAAAAAGTTTCTAAGTGCCCACGGCCCTGCCGAGCTTTGGCGTCCGCTCAGCGCCGGTGCCGCAGTCGGCCTCGAATGACGAAAAATGACGGTCTCCTCCTGGAGCTCACAGCCAACTTGGCAAAAAGTTTCTAAGTGCCCACGGCCCTGCCGAGCTTTGGCGTCCGCCCAGCGCCGGTTCCGCAGTCGGCCTCGAATGACGAAAAATAACGGTCTCCTCCTGGAGCTCACAGCCAACTTGGCAAAAAGTTTCTAAGTGCCCACGGCCCTGCCGAGCTTTGGCGTCCGCCCAGCGCCGGTTCCGCAGTCGGCCTCGAATGACGAAAAATAACGGTCTCCTCCTGGAGCTCACAGCCAACTTGGCAAAAAGTTTCTAAGTGCCCACGGCCCTGCCGAGCTTTGGCGTCCGCCCAGCGCCGGTTCCGCAGTCGGCCTCGAATGACGAAAAATAACGGTCTCCTCCTGGAGCTCACAGCCAACTTGGCAAAAAGTTTCTAAGTGCCCACGGCCCTGCCGAGCTTTGGCGTCCGCCCAGCGCCGGTTCCGCAGTCGGCCTCGAATGACGAAAAATAACGGTCTCCTCCTGGAGCTCACAGCCAACTTGGCAAAAAGTTTCTAAGTGCCCACGGCCCTGCCGAGCTTTGGCGTCCGCCCAGCGCCGGTTCCGCAGTCGGCCTCGAATGACGAAAAATAACGGTCTCCTCCTGGAGCTCACAGCCAACTTGGCAAAAAGTTTCTAAGTGTCACATCTCTGAAAAAACGGCTAAGTGTCGACTTTCGAAAAAACGGCAAAGTGTCACATCTCTGAAAAAACGGCTAAGTGTCGACTTTCGAAAAAACGGCTAAGTGTCAACTTTCGAAAAAACGGCTAAGTGTCGCCTCTCTGAAAAAACGGCAAAGTGTCAACTTTCGAAAAAACGACAGAGTGTCGCCTCTCTGAAAAAACGACTAAGTGTCGACTCTGAGAAAATGGCAAAGTGCCCACGGCTCTGCGGGCTCGTGCATCCGACCCGCGCCGGTTCCCCAGCCGGCCTGAAATAAGGCAAAACCAGCCTCTCCGCCTGGAGCTCAGAGCCAACTTGGCGAATATTTTCTAAGTGCCCACGGCTCTGCGTGGCTACGGCGTCTGCCCAGCGCCGGTTCCTGGGTCGAACCCCGAGGACGAGGAATGCCGGTCTCCGCCTGGAGGTCCCAGCTTAATCGGCGAAAATTTTCTAAGTGCCCACGGCTCTGCCGGGCTCGTGCATCCGACCCGCGCCGGTTCCCCAGCCGGCCTGAAATAAGGCAAAACCAGGCTCTCCCCCTGGAGCTCAGAGCCAATTGTGGCGAAAAAACGACTAAGTGTCAACTTTCGAAAAAACGACTAAGTGTCAACTTTCCAAAAAAACGGCTAAGTGTCGACTTTCGAAAAAACGGCTAAGTGTCAACTTTCGAAAAAACGACTAAGTGTCAACTTTCGAAAAAACGACTAAGTGTCGCCTCTGAAAAAACGACTAAGTGTCGCCTCTCTGAAAAAACGACTAAGTGCCCACGGCTCTGGGGGGCTTGTGAGTCCGCCCCGCGCCGGTTCGGCGGTCGGCCTCAAAAAGCGAAAAATCAGCCTCTCTCCCTGGAGCTTACCAAAAATTTGTCGAAATTTTTCTAAGTTCTCCTCGAGGTACCAGGGGGTGAGGTACCCGGGCTAAGGTGCAGTACCTTTTTTGGTCTTCAGGTGCGCCAGAGTACAATGAAATGGTCCCAGTAGTCAGTGTACTCATCGACTTTCCCCCCGTTTTCCAAAGCACCCCGTTTACGAGTATGGAGGAGATGGTGCTGGTCTCCCCACGGCGTCGGACACGCCGTCCTCGACAGCACAAGGTCGGATAGAAGACCTGAAAAGCGCCGTGGCACGCGCTGGAGGTGTCACTGTGGCGAAAAAGTGACTAAGTGTCAACTTTCGAAAAAACGGCTAAGTGTCAACTTTCGAAAAAACGGCTAAGTGTCAACTTTCGAAAAAACTGCTAAGTGTCAACTTTCGAAAAAACGACTAAGTGTCGCCTCTCTGAAAAAACGGCAAAGTGTCAACTTTCGAAAAAACGACTAAGTGTCAACTTTCGAAAAAACGACTAAGTGTCACCTCTCTGAAAAAATGGCAAAGTGTCAACTGCGAATGTGGTGGTGCATGGAAGGAAGTGGAGGACGGCCGCCTCCTTAAACACAGGCCGGAGAGGAGCGTCAGGGCCAGGCTCCTCAAACATGGACCGAGTGTCGCCCTTAACACAGACCAAGGGGAGGACGGCCGCCTCCTTAAACACAGGCCGGAGAGGAGCGTCAGGGCCAGGCTCCTCAAACATGGACCGAGTGTCGCCCTTAACACAGACCAAGGGGAGGACGGCCGCCTCCTTAAACACAGGCCGGAGAGGAGCGTCAGGGCCAGGCTCCTCAAACATGGACCGAGTGTCGCCCTTAACACGGACCAAGGGGAGGACGGCCGCCTCCTTAAACACAGGCCGGAGAGGAGCGTCAGGGCCAGGCTCCTCAAACATGGACCGAGTGTCGCCCTTAACACGGACCAAGGGGAGGACGGCCGCCTCCTTAAACACAGGCCGGAGAGGAGCGTCAGGGCCAGGCTCCTCAAACATGGACAGAGTGTCGCCCTTAACACAGACCAAGCGGAGGACGGCCGCCTCCCTAAATACAGGCCGAACCGGAGCGCGAGTGTCGCTCCTTAAACACGGACCGAGTGGAGGACGGCCGCCTCCTTAAACACAGGCCGAACAAAATGACACAAAGTGTCAACTGCGAATGTTGTCCATCCAAGGAAGGAGCGTGATGCCCGGCCGGCTCCTTAAACACAGGCCGAGAGTCGCCCCGGACGGTCCGCCTCGCGGCGCCCGTCTGCTCGGATAAAATGACACAAAGTGTCAACTACGAATGTTGTCCATCCAAGGAGGGAGCGTGATGCCCGGCCGGCTCCGAAAACACAGGCCGAGAGTCGCCCCGGACGGTCCGCCTCGCGGCGCCCGTCTGCTCGGATAAAATGACACAAAGTGTCAACTGCGAATGTTGTCCATCCAAGGAAGGAGCGTGATGCCCGGCCGGCTCCTTAAACACAGGCCGAGAGTCGCCCCGGACGGTCCGCCTCGCGGCGCCCGTCTGCTCGGATAAAATGACACAAAGTGTCAACTGCGAATGTTGTCCATCCAAGGAAGGAGCGTGATGCCCGGCCGGCTCCTTAAACACAGGCCGAGAGTCGCCCCGGACGGTCCGCCTCGCGGCGCCCGCCCGCTCGGATAAAATGACACAAAGTGTCAACTACGAATGTTGTCCATCCAAGGAAGGAGCGTGATGCCCGGCCGGCTCCTTAAACACAGGCCGAGAGTCGCCCCGGACGGTCGCCTCGCGGCGCCCGTCTGCTCGGATAAAATGACACAAAGTGTCAACTACGAATGTTGTCCATCCAAGGAGGGAGCGTGATGCCCGGCCGGCTCCGAAAACACAGGCCGAGAGTCGCCCCGGACGGTCCGCCTCGCGGCGCCCGTCTGCTCGGATAAAATGACACAAAGTGTCAACTGCGAATGTTGTCCATCCAAGGAAGGAGCGTGATGCCCGGCCGGCTCCTTAAACACAGGCCGAGAGTCGCCCCGGACGGTCCGCCTCGCGGCGCCCGCCCGCTCGGATAAAATGACACAAAGTGTCAACTACGAATGTTGTCCATCCAAGGAAGGAGCGTGATGCCCGGCCGGCTCCTTAAACACAGGCCGAGAGTCGCCCCGGACGGTCGCCTCGCGGCGCCCGTCTGCTCGGATAAAATGACACAAAGTGTCAACTACGAATGTTGTCCATCCAAGGAGGGAGCGTGATGCCCGGCCGGCTCCGAAAACACAGGCCGA
>NW_028232189.1:0-2500 GCF_054491065.1 Syngnathus leptorhynchus | reverse complement strand
AGCACCAGAGCTCCATAGCTCCATAGCACCAGAGCTCCATAGCTCCATAGCACCAGAGCTCCATAGCTCCATAGCTCCAGGGCTCCATAGCTCCAGGGCTCCATAGCTCCATAGCTCCAGGGCTCCATAGCTCCAGGGCTCCAGGGCTCCATAGCTCCATACCTCCAGAGCTCCATAGCTCCATACTTCCAGAGCTCCATAGCTCCATAGCTCCATACTTCCATAGCTCCAGCCGCGGAGGGTGCTGGCTGGTGGCTCCATAGCTCCATACTTCCATACTTGCAGCCACGGAGTTGGCTAAAATTGCACTAAGTGCGAAAGCCCATTCATTTACAACGGCGTGTCCGCCAGGCGGCGACATTTCCCCGTTACCGGTGGCTGCGCGGCGGGTGAGTGACAGAGCTTATCCGAGCGGCTGGAACTCTGCGCCGGCGTGGTCGAGCGTGAGGCCCCGGCCCTTTGGCTGCCTGGTACCTAAAACACTTCCATTGATCCAGCCACGGAGGGTGCTGGCTGGTGGCTCCATAGCTCCATAGCTCCATAGCACCAGAGCTCCATAGCTCCATAGCACCAGAGCTCCATAGCTCCATAGCACCAGAGCTCCATAGCTCCATAGCACCAGAGCTCCAGAGCTCCATAGCACCAGAGCTCCAGAGCTCCATAGCACCAGAGCTCCATAGCTCCATAGCACCAGAGCTCCAGAGCTCCATAGCACCAGAGCTCCATAGCTCCATAGCACCAGAGCTCCATAGCTCCATAGCACCAGAGCTCCATAGCTCCATAGCACCAGAGCTCCATAGCTCCATAGCACCAGAGCTCCATAGCTCCATAGCACCAGAGCTCCATAGCTCCATAGCTCCAGGGCTCCATAGCTCCAGGGCTCCATAGCTCCATAGCTCCAGGGCTCCATAGCTCCAGGGCTCCAGGGCTCCATAGCTCCATACCTCCAGAGCTCCATAGCTCCATACTTCCAGAGCTCCATAGCTCCATAGCTCCATACTTCCATAGCTCCAGCCGCGGAGGGTGCTGGCTGGTGGCTCCATAGCTCCATACTTCCATACTTGCAGCCACGGAGTTGGCTAAAATTGCACTAAGTGCGAAAGCCCATTCATTTACAACGGCGTGTCCGCCAGGCGGCGACATTTCCCCGTTACCGGTGGCTGCGCGGCGGGTGAGTGACAGAGCTTATCCGAGCGGCTGGAACTCTGCGCCGGCGTGGTCGAGCGTGAGGCCCCGGCCCTTTGGCTGCCTGGTACCTAAAACACTTCCATTGATCCAGCCACGGAGGGTGCTGGCTGGTGGCTCCATAGCTCCATAGCTCCATAGCACCAGAGCTCCATAGCTCCATAGCACCAGAGCTCCATAGCTCCATAGCACCAGAGCTCCATAGCTCCATAGCACCAGAGCTCCAGAGCTCCATAGCACCAGAGCTCCAGAGCTCCATAGCACCAGAGCTCCATAGCTCCATAGCACCAGAGCTCCAGAGCTCCATAGCACCAGAGCTCCATAGCTCCATAGCACCAGAGCTCCATAGCTCCATAGCACCAGAGCTCCATAGCTCCATAGCACCAGAGCTCCATAGCTCCATAGCACCAGAGCTCCATAGCTCCATAGCACCAGAGCTCCATAGCTCCATAGCTCCAGGGCTCCATAGCTCCAGGGCTCCATAGCTCCATAGCTCCAGGGCTCCATAGCTCCAGGGCTCCAGGGCTCCATAGCTCCATACCTCCAGAGCTCCATAGCTCCATACTTCCAGAGCTCCATAGCTCATAGCTCCATACTTCCATAGCTCCAGCCGCGGAGGGTGCTGGCTGGTGGCTCCATAGCTCCATACTTCCATACTTGCAGCCACGGAGTTGGCTAAAATTGCACTAAGTGCGAAAGCCCATTCATTTACAACGGCGTGTCCGCCAGGCGGCGACATTTCCCCGTTACCGGTGGCTGCGCGGCGGGTGAGTGACAGAGCTTATCCGAGCGGCTGGAACTCTGCGCCGGCGTGGTCGAGCGTGAGGCCCCGGCCCTTTGGCTGCCTGGTACCTAAAACACTTCCATTGATCCAGCCACGGAGGGTGCTGGCTGGTGGCTCCATAGCTCCATAGCTCCATAGCACCAGAGCTCCATAGCTCCATAGCACCAGAGCTCCATAGCTCCATAGCACCAGAGCTCCATAGCTCCATAGCACCAGAGCTCCAGAGCTCCATAGCACCAGAGCTCCAGAGCTCCATAGCACCAGAGCTCCATAGCTCCATAGCACCAGAGCTCCAGAGCTCCATAGCACCAGAGCTCCATAGCTCCATAGCACCAGAGCTCCATAGCTCCATAGCACCAGAGCTCCATAGCTCCATAGCACCAGAGCTCCATAGCTCCATAGCACCAGAGCTCCATAGCTCCATAGCACCAGAGCTCCATAGCTCCATAGCTCCAGGGCTCCATAGCTCCAGGGCTCCATAGCTCCATAGCTCCAGGGCTCCATAGCTCCAGGGCTCCAGGGCTCCATAGC